>NW_011888791.1:5254627-5257141 GCF_000151845.1 Pteropus vampyrus
TGTTCAAACATTCCCTCTCAGTGTATCTACATAAAAGAGAATTGAAATGAAAGTCCTAATTGATCATGTTTCTTCTTTTTACCTCAACAAAGGAAGAATTAGTTTCTTGTGTATGTTAATTATATCAAGGATATCTTGGAAAAAATATTTTTTAAAGATTATCTATTTTTTTCACATTTTTTATGTTAAAATTATTTTTATAATTAGCACTTTAGTTTTATTTTTTCTTATTAGTTCTCAAGAGATGAGAGGGATAAAAAATGCTTAATACAAAACACACAAAAAAGCAGAACTAGGAAAAAAGGGGTAAAGCTCAGAAGTAAAACAGGAGAGGTGATAAGGGGCGTGCCTTAAATGTCATACTAAGGAATTTATTTCATGTTTCAGTAACTATTAGCTGGAAAATCTAGAGATGCTGCTGAGTGAAAACATTAGTCAAATTTTGATGAGGGTTGTGATTTTTTATTTCCTGAGGATTAGCAGCATTCTGTGTGAATTGGTGTCATTCTAAAGCTTACTCTTAATATGGACACAAGTTAGCTGCATTAGGCACATACGAATATTTAGTATAATCTACAAAAAAAAAAAAAGACCTATTGAATAAAAATCTTGGGAATCATTCCAACTGGACTGGTTAGAACACATGTTCAACATGGTAAAATAAATGAGGTTACACTGGTTAGTTAAAAACAAGTAATGTCTTCCCATGAAGTGTCTATTTTGGAGGCTGGGATCAGTCCTACATAGTTAAAATGGGATATGAGAGAAATAAATTCAGGAGGGTACAGTGAGCAGAGTAATAATCACCAAGGTCCATTTACATCTCAAAAGTGAGCAATAAAGAATAACTGGGATGTTGTAAATTGAAAAATGGCATGGTGCAATTTGGGTTTTAGAATCATTTTGGTGTCACTATAACAAATTTTTAGTGAAAGCAAGACTTACTTTGGGGGCTTTCTAATAGCTGCTTTCTTCTTTCTTTTATTTTTATTTCTATATAGCCAATGCATTATTGCATCTTTTTTATTCTCTCTTTTAGAAAAATCATAAATTTATATTAAGTACCCTGAGATGTGCTGGGATGTCAGGTTCCAGGCATGAACAGAGCAGACACAGCCCTTGTTCCTACATAATCTTGAATGTATTGATGTCAGTGAGTCTCTTCTACTCCCATACCTTCAGCTACCAAGAATATTCTGACAATTCTCTAATATCTCTGTTTGGTCTTAAAGGGAAGTAGAGTTTTCCCCTTAAAAATATGTCTTTTAGAATGTTGATTTTAAGCTGGTTATTAAAGAACAAACGACTCAAGAAAAACTTTTGAACTTGTTCCTAACTACCTAAAATGAATTTAGATAGAGGACCTGCACTAGGAAGGGAGATATCATCACAGATAACTATAGTTTAATATGAACTAATGTATGATAGACAGAAAGGAACCTAGCAAGGCCCATTTATTTGTTCAAAGTCCTCTCTGTGTCCCATTGTTAAAGATAACTCAGCAAACATTTTTTTTTACCAAACATTTGCTTTTCCATCTCCACATGAATTGACTTCCTACCCTTTGAAGTCCCAAATCGTAAACTACTCTCCTTCCCTCTAGCTCTAGAATAACATATAAGCCTCAATTGCTTAACTGTCCTTAAGTCTCGTGTTACCAGTCCAAAATCCACATACTTGACGCTTCGATATGCCAAAACTCAAAGCATCAGAGTTTGGAGTAAGGAAAGTTTGATTGAGAAAAAAAAAACAAGAAAATGGGAGACCTAGTGGTGCCTCAACTCCATCTTAAGAAGGTAGAGACTTCGGGCTTATTTTATGTCAAAGAAAGGGAAAATGGGAGGGACACGAAGGGATTGATGACTATAGACATCTGGATGCCAGCAGGGGTCTGTGGAAGATTGTGCTTACTCTATTGACACTAGTTGAAGTGAGTCTGGTCAGGAAGTTCTTGCAAGTCGTTGATAAAAAATACGTATTTTCCATGCCTCTTTGGGAGAAGCACTTTCTGGTACGGGGCTGTTTTTGTAACTCAAGCCACAAGCAGAATTCCTCTAATGATTATCATGTCTATATAGAAGAAGCTATTAACCTAAAAGCCATGGGAAATCAACAGGCTTGAACAAGATGGAATCAGAGAAGCCAAGCATACCACTCTATTATAATTATGGCACCCCCGAATGTACATTTGTTAAAATAAACTTTGACTATTTTCTCCTGTTAATTTGTCTAATATTAATTTGATTATTAGCCCAGCTAGAATAACTTAAAAGGTGGGAGGAACATTTTTTTTTTTTCTATGCCTCCACGGCCCTTCTCTTAAGTACCATACTTGTATAACCAACTTCTTACTGAGAAACTTCCCTTAAATTTTCTTAAATGCACTTCAACTGCAAACTAAACTCTTCATTTTTTTCTTAAAAACTACTCTTCTTCTAGACTTCTTCATTTCAGTAATTGATATCCCAACCTAACCAGTTGCTCAAGCCCAATCCTGAGTGTTATCCATCTCCA
>NW_011888791.1:5258571-5263396 GCF_000151845.1 Pteropus vampyrus
TTTTTTTCATACATATTGTATGTTGCTTCTTGCTATCTTCACACTCTTAAAAACTATGAGGAATATATTTGGCTTTTGTTTTATAATTGATAAAACAGAGGTTGACGGAACCTAAGTAAATCATCCAAGTTCAAGATACAGAAATTGAATAGTCTGAAGCCAAAAAAAAATAATATTTCAACCTCAAAGTCTGTGTTCCAATTAAATATGCTACATTGCTTTCTGCCACATTCTCTGATGTTATTCTGGAACTGCTCTTTTCAAGGAAAATGGTACTACTCTCATCCCAGCATGTGACTAAGCAAATCATTTTGCCCCATTCATGAGCAACAGTAATCATCAGAGACAAATCAACTATATCTAGCTTCCGTGTCATTTATTAAAGCAACTATAATAATCAAAATAGCTGTGCTAAATCTCAGCACTTTAAAAAATATAGACTTTCTTGGGATAGATAACTCTTGCTTATTTTTTTCAATTGATTTATTTTAATTAGTTTCAAGTATATAGTATATTGATTAGACATCTATATAGTTCTTAAAACGATCCCTCCAATTGCTCTCTCCCTCCACCTAGCCAACATATTAATGCTAATTGCATTCCCTAAGCTGTGTTCCCCATCCCCGTGACCATCTTTCAGCTACTAATTTGTACTTCTTTAATCCTTCACCCCATTCTCCCCTCTCACCACTCCCCTCTGTCCACCACCAAATTGTCCACTATAATTGTGAGTCTTTTTTTGATTAGTTTGCTTTTTTTATGCCTTAGGTTCTGCATATAAGTGAAATCATATAGTGTTTATCTTTCTCTGTCTGACTTAAATGTCTTCTAGGACCATCAAAGCAATTTCTTTTTCCATCCTCTTCCTTTTAGTCTGTGTGTGTCTTTTAATCTGAAGTGAGTCTCTTATAGGCAACATTTAAGGGTGTGTTTCCCTTTCCATTCATCCACTCTATCTTTTAGTTGGAGCACTTGATTCTTTTCCATCTGAGGTACTTATTGATAGGAATGTAGTTGTTACCATACTTTATTCCTGTTTTGATACATGTTTTTTTTTCCTTCAAGAAGTCCCTCCAACATTTCCTATAATACTGGCTTGGTGGTGATAATTTCTCAGGGTAGGTAACTCTTACTTATTTTTAAAACCTTTAGCTGTTGATGACTTGCTTGTTAACCCTGAATTTAGAAGTATCTTAATTTGATAATGTTAGGAAAATGTTTTGGAACATATAAATTGGTATTTTAATGGAATACTTTAGTATTTTCATCATATTCTGAAATTATAAATTGATTTAAGAGAAACTGTATTTTAAGTTAAGCTTCTATTCCTAATTTCTCTGATTCTCTTAATGCAGGGTTCCTACCATAATGTATAAGTGCCTTTACTGACAAAAGTTTTCAATAGTTCCTAAGTTGCACAGTATTATTTGTCTAAAAAATTCTTTAAAATCTTAAATAGTTTATGCCAACAATTAAGAGTTTTCAAATGAACACTCTCTTCTTTGAGGGTGAATTCAGCAATATTAGCAATTTTTAAATTGCCAATTATGTATTTAAAAAAAATCTATGCTCATGAAAGCATGGTACTAAATGCTATGAATGATACAACAATTTTTCAGAGACTTCCAGAAACATATATAGGATCTCACACACTGAGACAAAATTAGAAGCAACATACAAGTTAATAAACATTCAAAGCTATAATTTGTTAGTCCATTTATGATTATAGACTCTACAATAACTGAGCTTAGAATCTAACTTCAGTCTACATAAAGGACAAATTATTTTGTGTGTGAGTTAATATACACTCCAGAAATATACTACTATAAAAATTGGCAAAAATAAAAACAAAAAAATATTTTATACTTTGGCTGTAATGTTATCAAGACTTGTTTACTGTATTAGGTAACCTTGTCATTGAATACGAAGCCAATTTCAATTAGGGCTCAATTTATTTTATTTTATTTATTTTTTATTATTTATTTATTTATTTTTAATTAAGTTTATTGGAGTAACATCTATTAATACAATTATATAATTTTCAGATGTACATTATAATTTGGCATCTGTATATTCTACTATGTGTTACCACCCAAAGTCCAGTTTCCTTCAACTACCATATATTTGATCCCCTTTACCCACTTTATTCTCACCCTACCCACCTTTACACCATCTACCTCTCCCTTCCTCCTCCACCCCCTACCCTTTGGTAAACACTAGCCCATTGTCCATGTCCATGATTCTCTGTTTGTTTGTAGGGCTCAATTTATTTGAGTCACAAATACAAAACATCTGTATTGGTCTGCAATTTCTCTTTCTTATTCAGAGTAAGATTACAAAACTCTGACTCTTTCTTAGTGCTTTTCAACACTGAAGTATTGGGATCTTTACATATTAAGTACAGATTATTTTAAAATAATTTATACTTTTATCGCTCCTATACAATTCAACTAGCATATTATATTACTTTTTGAAATCATGCTTATAGTTTGATGATGTTTTTAAATAATACAGAGTGAAAGGGGTATGAAATTTTTTATAAAAGTGGATAAAAATGGACTTTGCATCTGAATGACTGATAACTACATTTAGATACAATGTACCTTATGAGTTCAGAACAAAGAAACTTACTGTGGTTTAAGAGTGAGCAAGAAAGACTTTACAGAAATTTGAACTGACTTCAGAATCGGATAAAATGTGGCCACTCAAAATAGTGAAGAGTCCATTATAGACAGATTAACTGGATTGAATAATTGGGGTATGAATGCCAAAACATTTTCAGGGCCTGTATAGATGGTCTCACTGAATGAAGGGCTCTTATGAAAAATTAAGAATAGTAGAAAACTCAAGAGCTTGGAAAATCAACAAATGGATGTTGTTATATAGAAAAGGGTTATAAGTAAAGTGGTTGATTTATGCTTACTGCTGTTATTGGCAAATGGATGACATATTCAAAATGTTCTTTTCAAACATTAATCAAGAAGAAGAATATAAACAAACACTAAACTTAAATGCTGTCTGAGGAAAAGAAAGGATAATATAACAATAGACATGTTTCAAAAGAGAAACGAGTAGGATTTAGGAAACAATTTTATAACTAGATATTGATTGTGAATGAGAGAAAAGAAAAAAATACTCCTCCACTGGCAGCCTCGTCTTGGATAAGAAATTTAAATTCTGAGTTTACTGTGGATTTTTCTCATATAAAAGTCTATAAAGAGTAGACAAAAAAAAAACCAAAAAAAAACAACAAAAAAAAACCTGTTCTTTGTAGCCAAATGACCAGGAAAGGGGTTTTCAAGCAACACAGAAAACATCAGGACAATGAAATTGTCTACTTCAGCCAAGTAGCATAGAAAAAACTGCAGCTTCTCCCACCCAGTTCAGGAAAGGCCTAAAAGGGAGCCAAGATTTCTATCCATCTGTGGCAGTAATAAGACTCTATACCTGATAGGGTGGTATCGGAAGAAGCCAACTGGGGGAGTTGGGCATTCATCAACTCCAGACAGCAGCAAGTGCCCCTCCTCTCTTCCTACCTCACTTCATATCAGCAGAGAGGCCTAGTCAGGAGCCTAAACATCCACACCCATCAGGTGGTAATGAGGCGAGACTCTACCCTTCTATTGCCAGCACAGTGTCAGAAGAGACCTACTGTAAAAGAAGATAAAAATAAGATTCAGAATCTCATAACATAATACCTCTAATGTCTAGAACTCAATTAAAAATCAGTTATACCAGAAACCAAGGACTCACTTAAATTAGAAAAGATAATTGAAAAAAAACAACAATGATCCCAATGTTAGAATTATTTGACAAAGATTTTAAAGCTGGGAGAATAGGGTGAAGTGTTAAAGAAGTACAAATTAGTAATTGATAGATGGTCACAGGGATGGGGAGCAGAGCACGGCATAAGGAATGCAGACAGCATTAATGTAATGGCTAGGTGGAGAGCCAAAGGAGAGAAAAAACAATTAAGAGGATCGTTTTATAAACTATATAAATGTCTAACCAATGTACTGTATACTTGAAACTAATAAAATTAAAAAAAAAAATTAAAAAAATCAGGTACAAATAGCAAGTTTCAGCAAAGAAAAAAGATATAAAGAATCAAAATGAAAATCTAAAAATAAAAAGTACAATAACAACAACAACAAAAAACCGTCAATGTTGGACTCAGTAGGAGAATGGAAAGAACAGATTAAAGAATCTGTGAACTTGATGATGAAACAATAGAAATTACCTAATCTAAACAATAGAGAAAATAGACTGAATGCCTCAAGGACTATAATTAATATCTAATATTCTAGTCATTAGAGACCCAGAAGGAAAGAAGAAAGAAGGTAGGGCTGAAAGAGTACTAGAAAAAATAACGGCTGAAAATTCTTCAATTTTGACAAAAGACTTAGACCAACAGATGCAAGAAGCTGAACAAATTTTAAACAGGATAAACGCAAAGATATTCATAACAAGACACATCATAAACAAAATTATGAAAACTAAAGATAAAGAAATTTCTTGAAAGCAGCAAGAAAGAAATGAAACTTTAAATTGGGAGGATGTAGCAAACAACAGTATTGGCGATAATACTTTAACTGATTTGAATCATACTGACAAAAGAGACAAATTAAAATAATATTTTACAATTGAATATAATTTAGATGAAAAATACTTCCCACTGTGGTTCATCCTTTTCGAGAATATATTCACCCAAGTCTTCAAATTTTTCTGATAATCCCATTAAAAAATAAAAAGAAACAGTTAAAATAAAATATAATAATATATTTAACCCAAATTATCTAAAATGTTTATTTTTAAAATATAGTCA
>NW_011888791.1:5263851-5265996 GCF_000151845.1 Pteropus vampyrus
TCATCTTCATGCCAATGTTTGTTGGCTGGATTGAAGTTGCTTTCACAAATACTTTATAAATTAGATCTCCAATATGTCATGGTTATATAAACTTGATATTTTTTAGATATTTTTAAAAGCTTTCAGACCTCGATTTGGAAATCCAAGGTTACTATGTTATCTCTCTGAAAGTGCAGATAAAAGGCAATGGTGCATTAAAATTTAAACAGCCATGACCTGAAAATATTGAATACAGTCTTTAGAAATGTTGAATTTATATCCGACAAAGAATAGCTAAGATTGTTTTAAAAAATTTTTGAACTTCTGAAATACTATGACATATTTATAAATATTTTCTATTGAAATTTTTAACACTTAAATGTCTATTAAACTCAATTATTGTCTTCTTGTAAGTTGAACACTTATTAAGATATGAAAGCAATTATTAAATAATGTTGCTAATTCAGCCTTAAAATAAAAATATCCTAAAATTCATTTTTGAAGCTTCAGGTCAGTTTATTAGAAGAATTTTTACCAGATATAATGCAGATAGTTAAAAACTTCTTTTAGAAACACTTATTTGTATAGAATTGCTCTTCCTGCTTTGCAACAACAAAAGTATGGCAGTAGATTAGATAATGAAACAGAAAGGACTGCTACTCTCACTTGAAATCACCATTAAAATGTGATATTAATTAAAGTTGCCTCATAGTTTCTCTAACCTCTTAGCAAATAAATATCAAAATTTGAATGTAATCATTAAAATTAGACTCACTTTTGTTCAGTTAGTACATTAAGTTTGCTTATATATTTTTACCTGCAAACAGGGTTTAAATAATAAAACTAAAAGCCAGGAATTAGTTGATAATTACAGTCATACCTTGTTTGAGTGCATGTTGCTTTATTGTGCTTCACAGATATTGATTTTTTTCAAATTAAAGTTTTGTGGCAATTCTGGATCAGGCAAGTCCATCGGCACCATTTTTCAACGATATTTACTCACTTCATGTCTCTGTGTCACATTTTGGTAATTCTTGCATTATTTGAAACATTTTCATCATTAATATACTTGTTTTGGGGATCTGCGATCAGTAATCTTTGATGTTACTATCGTCATTGTGAAGCACCACAAACCACGACCATAGAAGACATAGAACTTAATTGATAAATGGTGTGTGTGTTCTAACTGCTCCATCGACCAACCATTTCCACCCCCTCCAGGACTTCCTATTGCCTAGAAGCAAAAATATTGAAATTAGTCCAGTTAATAACCCCACAATGACCTCTTTTATTGCTCAAGTGGAAGAATCACACATGTCTTACTCTAAATCAAAAACTAGAAATGATTACACTTAGTGAGGAAGACATGTTAAAAGCTGAGATAGGTCTAAAACTAAGAAAGCCAAAAGCTAGGCCTCTTGCACCAAATGGCTAGCCAAACTGTGAGTGCAAAGTAAAAGTTCTTAAAGGAAATTAAAAGTGCTATGCCAGTGAATACACTGATGATAAGAATACAAGCAGCCTTATTGCTGATATGAAGAAAGCTTTAGTGGTCTCAAAAGAAGATCAAACCAGCTACAACATTCCCTTAAGTCAAAGACTAAATAAGACCAAGGTCTTGACTTTCTTCATTTCTACGAAGGCTGAGAGAGGTGAGAAAGCTGCAGAAGAAAAGTTTAAATTTAACAGAGTTTTGCTCATGAGGTTTAAGGAAAGAACTTATTCTATAACATAAAAATTCAAGGTAAAGCAGCAAGAATAAACCATTTTCAAGCAACTTAACTGTGACTCAGAACAAACTTCAAGAATTTTAGAGATAAGAAATCATCCAGCATAGAACAAAGTAAAATTTACAATGTCAGAAATTCCTCAAAGATTACCAAGCATGCAAAGAGGCAGAAAGCGACAACACATAATGAGTGGGAAATCAATTAATCAAGACTCAAAACTGATACAGATGACTGAATTATCAGAAAAAAATCATTAAAATCATAATCAAAATTGAAATTCAAAAGTAGAAATATGAAAGATATTATTAAAAGATTAAAATCAAATTTCTGAAGAGGAAAACTATAATATCTAAGATAAAAATATTAGCAATAGGATAAATGCCATATCAAATATTATAAAGATATTAATAATTGTGAGAACATATCAATAGAAATT
>NW_011888791.1:5266046-5266993 GCF_000151845.1 Pteropus vampyrus
ACAATGTCAGAAATTCCTCAAAGATTACCAAGCATGCAAAGAGGCAGAAAGCGACAACACATAATGAGTGGGAAATCAATTAATCAAGACTCAAACCTGATACAGATGACTGAATTATCAGAAAAAAATCATTAAAATCATAATCAAAATTGAAATTCAAAAGTAGAGATGTGAAAGATATTATTAAAAGATTAAAATCAAATTTCTGAAGAGGAAAACTATAATATCTAAAATAAAAATATTAGCAATAGGATAAATGCCATATCAAATATTATAAAGATATTAATAATTGTGAGAACATATCAATAGAAATTATTCAAAATAAAATACAGAAAGAGAAAACTTTACAGAAATAAAAACAGTATCAGTAACTTGATACTTGTAGATCAACTGCAAGCAGAGTACTATATAAATAATTGTAAACTTTCAGAGGGAAGGGATGGGACAGAAAAAAATGTGAACAAATAATGGCCAGTAAATTCAAACATCATAGAAATTACAAATCCATATATCCAAGAACCTTACTAAACACTAAGAACAAGAAATATGAAGAAAGCTATATCAAGGCATGTCATAAACAAATTGCTCAAAACCAGTGATGAACAGAAAATCTAAAAACTGCCAGAGAAAAAAAAGACACGTTGTATACAGAGAAGATGAGATGCAGATTGAGAAATATTCCTCATGAGAAAAAATCTCAAGCAAGAAAACAGTGATGAAATATCTTTACAACACTTAAACAGGTTGGGAGTATGAGATAAAGTTGTTTATAAAGGCAACTCCTGTCCAAGTGATTATGGTGGAAATAAAGGGTTCTATGCATTTGTCAAAACCCATAGAACTGTACACCACAGAGCAATTTTCAGTCTATGTAAATAATGAACAATAACAACAATAAAAACAAACTAGCACTGGTGAAAGATGGAATGCAGACTGTGACAAATATA
>NW_011888791.1:5268468-5283696 GCF_000151845.1 Pteropus vampyrus
TACAACTTTCTTGGGGCTCTACTTGCTTTTATGATAGTATGAGATTTTAAGATTTTAATAGAGCCTGAAAAACATGATGCTTTAGGTCCAACAACAGTAGTTTGTTAGTTTTAAGTGTTTACTTTATCATATTTCTTTTCATAAATTCCATCTGTATTTGTGATTTTATTTATTTTTTATTTATTCATTCAGAATTCACAGTACTTATGAATGTTGGCAATGGATCAGATCATTGCTGTGACCATATATGTATTCTTCATTCTTCTTTTTGGTGAGATATAAAGGTGGTTCCATCTAGCCAACATGTATCAGATGTAGAAACTTTCCGTTTTGCATCCACTAATTTCCTAGCTAGATGAAGTCACACCCTTTATTCCAAAGACTTAAAAGTTTCTCTAGACTACTGGATGATGTTTCTTCACTTAGGTCAGATAAGGCTAATTTCTCCAATCACCACATGAAAAGAATCAGTGGTTTATCTGTTTCGGTAAAGAAAGCACAACCAGTGCAATATATACTACTGGAGCTACCACTTAATTAGTCTCGGAGTAGTCCCTTTTAGCTTATCATGATCCACCTATTTTTGCAGAGACCATGCAGATAAAATGAACAGATATATGCTGGGAATCACTTCCCTGTATAACTTCCATTCTGTATCCAAGGTAATCTCATCTGACTGTAATCTCTGCAAAGCTAGCCCACATGTAATACAGCTTCTCTTGAGTGGGGAGAGAGCAGTTTCAGGCATTTCTATTTGACTGTTCCTGGTGCTTGTTGGTGCAGGGAACCAACATGAGGGTTCTGTTAGCTGCAAAATATATCTCTACCAATTCTGTGCTCAGAACACAGGTAAATAATCAGAGGTTGGAGCTACAGATTCATTATACACCTGTGGGAAAAATTTTGACAATAGTACATTTATCAATAATATTTCATACTTTGCCAATCTAACTTGACGATCATAATAGTGTTTTATAAAATCTAGCTTTGAAGTCAGTTTGCACATTGTATACATGACCTTTAAAAGATCTAGGCATTCTTTTTTCCCCAGTATACACAGTTAGTTTGATAAATGGCAGCAGGTACTTTTGAGAAGGATTGGAAGAATACTCATTGTGGTGGTATTGCATGGTTATTTTTCAAAGGAAGTCAATCTTCCTTTCAACTCATGCCATCTGTCTCAGAACTGACCAAGATTTCTGAGTAACTAGATGGAACTTCTATTCAATAGATTTTTTTCTCCTGTTTCTACAATTCAAGTTACCCTTGTTAGCTATCCACTCATGTTGTACTATAGTTTACTGATGGATCCTAGGTTTTCATTTCAACCTTGCTACTTATGATGGCAATTATATCCACATTGCCTCTGACATATAAGTAGTTTAAGTAACTTCTCTTTTCTTTTCCAAAATTCTATGATTCACATTGAACTAGTGAGATCAGTTCCGAGGCAAGATCTCTTCTATCACCTCTGGGTTATAGGATGCAGCCTCCACAGACCTTCTCAAATATGCCACCACGTTAATTAATTCAGTATTGATTTAATAAAGGGAATATCCCGAGACCTCCTGATGAATACAGTAGCTAGGGAATCTTTTGGTCTCAAATAAAAAAGCAATTCTAACATATTCATCACCCTGAGCTTTTAGATCCCTTTAATGACACACTAGGGATTATCACTATAGACGAAGCAGTACTTATTGTCACATGACTGACACATTTCTGGGACCCCATCTTAGTGTCTGCTTTATGTAACAATTTCTTGTACCAGCTCTCTTAGTTTGCATTTTCTTGAGACAGAACCTGAGACAAGCACTTAATTGCAGTTTAAATTACTTGGAAAGTGACTCCTGAAAGTTGGAGGGAAGGAGTAGGGAGAATAATTAAGGAAACACTTAAAGCCCAAGAGTGCATTACTGAGATACTTCTATGAGCAGTGGGGACCTAATTCACCACATTTCCTGAGGGGTATTCAGAATGCCTCTCAGAGGTGTCTGCTCAAAGGAGGGGAATCTGAAACATTTATCCACTGCTGGCATTGACCTTTGTTTGAGCTTTAGCTGAGGTGTTATTTCTTTTGCTTTCTGGTCTGTTATTTCTTTGACTTCAACATCAAAGAAAATCTGTGGGAGAAAAAAATATACATGCCGTGTCTGGTCTGTACTTAGGATCAAATGTCAGTACAAGATGAGTCTGAGTTTATGTGTAACTGTCCTTTGTACCTGTGGATAAAATAAAGTGTGTCAATGCACATGAGGCTTGTCTTTTACCTGAGACTTAAGGAGAAAAAAATAACTCAGAGAATACTGAATTATTCAAGCTTTCCTGAAGAATGTTTTATAAGATGTGTTTACATACACAGAGATTGAGGGTGAAGAAGCAAGTGCTAACGTAGAAGCTATAGCAAGCTGAAGATCTAGCTAAGATATTTGACGAAGGTGGCTACACTAAACAACAGATTTTAGGTGTAGACCAAATAGACTTATATTGAAAGAAGATGCCATCTGGGACTTTCATAACTAGAGAAATGAAGCCATTGTCTGGCTTCAAAGCTTCAAAGACAAGCTAAATTTTTTTTAGGGGTTAATGAAGCTGGTGACTTCAAGATGAAGTCAATGCTCATTTACCATTTCCAAAATCCTAGGGCCCTTGTAATTAGGCTAAATCTACTCTGCTTGTGCTTTAAAAATGGAAAAATAAAGACTGAATGACAGCACATATGTTTATAGCATGGTTTACTGAGTATTTTAAGCCTACTGCTCAGAAAAAAAAGATTCCTTTCAAAATATTACTGCTCACTGACAATGCATCTGGCCACGTAAGAGCTTTGATGAAGATGTACCACGAGACTGTTTTAATGCCTGCTAACATAATATCCATCCTGCAGGTCAAGGATCAAGGAGTAATTTTGACTTTCAAGTCTTATTATTTAAGAAATACATTTTGTAAGACTATAACTGCCATATATAGTGATTCTTCTAATAGATATGAGCAACATACATTGAAAAACTCTTGGTTGGAAAGGATTCACCATTCTAGATGCCACTGAGGGCATTTGCGATTTATGGGAAGAGGTCAAAATATTAACATTAACTGGAGTTTAGAAGAAGTTGATTCCAACCCTCATGGATAACATTTGAGGAGTTTTATACTTCAGCGGGGGAAGAAACTGTAGATGTGGTGGAAATAGCAAGAGAATTAGAAGTGGAGCCTGCAGATGTGACTAAATTTCTGCAATGTCATAATAAAACTTGAACAGATGAGGAGATGCTTCTTATGGATGAGCAAAGAAAGTGGTCTCTTGAGATAAAATCTACTCCTGGTGAAAATGCTGCAGAGATTGTTGAAATGACAACAAAGAATGTAATATATTACATAAACTTAGTTGATAAAGCAGTAGCAGGGGTTGCCAGGATTGACTCCAATTGTGAAGGAATATCTACTGTGAGTAAAATGATATCTAACAGCATCACATGCTACAGATAAATTACTCATGAAAGGAAGAGTAAATCAATGAGGCAAACCTCTTTGTGGTCTTAAGAAATTGCCACAACCACCCCAACCTTCAGCAACCACCATGCTACTCAGTCAGCACACATCAACATTATGGCAAGCCCCTCCACAATGGAAAAAGATTATAACTCACTGAAAGCTCAAGTGATGGTTAACATTTTTTTACAATAAAGCTAATAAGGATTGATAGAGACAAATTCCCTGTTGTTATTATTTTATATTCCCATCCTTTTTATTACCATGGTATAATAATGTTCAAACTCTTTAAATTTAGATGTAGATCATATCAAGTTCTTAATAAAAATCAGTTTATAGAAACACGAATACATTATTCATAATATGTTTTTTCCTTTAAAATTTTTTCTTTTGTTCTTGTTTATTTCCACAGTGTCAGGGTGTCAGTGTACTAATACCTACTGAATTGAACTGGATATTAACATTGAATATTTGAGTCAGAAAACATGTTCTGCCTATACCACATTTTGCTTAGCACTGGCCTGAATGCCTCAAGAACAGTATTATACAGAAAAATGCTACTAAATTTTAAACATTCACAGTTTTAGTAAAAACAGGGGTAGTGTTGGAGATACCAAGACAAAAATTATTCAAGCAGTAGTTCCCAATCTGCACTGCACAGAGTGCCTAAAATTTTGATCTAATCTTCCCACTTTTTGGCTTGAAGAAAGAGAAGACACGGTTTGGGCAACAACAACCACTGAGAAAATCCTAGAAAAGAGACGGAGTCACTGGGATTATCTCTCACTTTCCAGTGGTCCATCACTATAGTACATTTTTACTGAGGTATCACATTTAAATGCAGGCTCTTCAGATTGCGGGCAGTGCTGTGGATAGTGAATAGTATAAGATACTATAATAGTATAAGTGGATAGTGGATAGTATAAGATTGTCATTTTCATGCCCATGTTTGTGAGATGGATTGAAGTTATCTGTTGGAACAAATACTTAATTATTGCCTGTTTAAGTTTTCACTATGGCTTTTCCTTGGAACATATTGAATTTTCTCTGAGTTACATAGGAAACAATTTAAATAAGTTTGATTTCCAGGTATATGCATAAACTAATAGGAAATAATAAGAAGTCCAAATTGTTCTGCTGAATAAAAAATATCCATTTTCTATCAAATAAATTATACCAATATTTTGGAAAAGTGAGGTGATAGACTAAAACAGGGAATAATTATAAAAGAACTTTTTGATCATGTCTATAAAATATAAAGAAAAAAGTCATTTTATGGCGATTTTAATTTTTTGTCTTCTATGCAATTAATTGTCACAATTATGAGAGCACTGCATAGCTAATTTGGTTCAACTCCTGTTACATGCCAAGTTACAAAATTGCTTATGCAAATTCGGTAATTTTGAAGAATGCAACAACACATTTATATCAACTAGTGATAGTCACCTGGCTTAAGGATGCCATTACTTGTTTGAGTAAACATGGTCACTGTGCATTTAAATTGCAAATTTCAGAGAAATTTCTACCTACATAGATTTTGAAAACTTTCACTGAAGCAAAAATTTAGAGACTCATGTTTATTTTACTTAAGTAACTGCAGCACAAGTAATACAAGAGTTTGGAAGAAGTTGATTCCAACCGTCATAGATGACGTTGAGGAGTTCAAGACTTCAGTGGAGCGAATAACTGCAAATGGTGGAAATAGCAAGCAAGAGAACTAGAATTAGAAGTATAGCCTGAATATATGACTAAATTGTTACAATCTCATGATAAAATTTGAATGGATGAGGAAGCTTCCTCTTGAGGCACAAGTAAAAAGATATATATTTTTTACAGTTATTTTAATGTGTTTAATTATTTTATCATTACAAATGCACTTTAATAACCAGCATAAGCAATATCCAGTGTTTCCTACTTTATAGTCTCTTAGAAGAATCCAGAAAAATCTTTATGAGCATTTTATTCCTTATGCCAGCAGCTAAAATGAAAGATTTTAGAAGTACCTAGAGGTATGAAAATCCTAAATTAGATGAAGACATTATTGAAGAGTCTTGAAATAAAAAAAAATTATTCTAAGCAATTCGAATGCTGCTTCTCACAAATAAATGTTAAGATGACCTAACATACATTGTTTTCACTATTTCAGTCTTAGTTCCTAAATAACTTTGTAATAAACAATTGACTTTTTTTTTTAAGTGGCAGAGCTCCCGAAACTCAACAAACAAAAACATGAAATAGAAGCCTAATAAAAGCTCTTAATTAGGAAATTGGTCCCTAAGAGCAGATTTTCTTTCAGCCCAAAGGATTGCTTTATAGCTAGATTATCACTGTTTTTATCTTAGTTGGTTTTTCTAATTCTTGTGCGTGTGCACCATGCACAATGCAAAAACATTTTCTTTGAAGGCAATTAAAATATAACCAATTATTTTGCAAGTCAGTTTAACTATCCAGATGTTCTTTTATACATGTCACATATTTTTTCTTTACTAACATATTATTTTAAAATAAAAATAGCCTTCAAAATGTAGAGTTTAAAATAATCTTAACTGATAGAATGCCTATATTTTCCACAGAGCCTCCTTCATCCTACAAAGAGAATTATGACATATTTTTCAGTATATTTAATTTTTCTATTATCTACACTGAACATAGAGGCACAAAGATATATTTTTCTTTTTATTCTAACATCATGTACAATTTATGTATTGAATTTGATCTGTATATTTATATTTTTCTTAATGATCTATGCTTTCATAATAAAAATGTTTATTAAATAAAACAGCATGATAAATATTGTCAGATCAATATTATTTACAATATCCAAAAATTTTTCAGGATATAAAAATAAATTGATAAGTTCAGATAAAATATTCTGCTTGAACAAATTTTGTTAAACTGTTAATAACAGCTTGAGTGTGTAGAAATTAGTTGAGTTTTAAATGTGCAATGAGGAAATGGAAAAGTAGAGGGTTATGCTAAGGTTTTGTAAATAAGTAATATGAAACAGCTGCTATTAATAATATTAGTGTTCTCTATCTGATCTCATGAATTAGCTTTCATTTTATTTTGATGATATATAATACACAACTATTATTTTCTAATTGCTTTAGATTTTCTTACTAGTTAATTTTAATAAAATGGTAATTATAGATAAATGATAGACTTGCATAATGAAGAGATGCTATATTGTAAAGATCCCATGTAATAAAATACACTGAATATATTTTTGTATTTAGCATTTAATTTTAAGTTAAATTATTAAAAATTATTTTATTTTCATTCAAATCTGACATCCTTTAGATTATTTTCTTACATAAATTATCAAAATACCTATTATTTTTAGAACAGTAAAGAGATTTAACTTTTATGTGAATAAAATATTGAAGTAATAAAATTTTGAAGAAATGTCATGCTGATATGTGAATTACCTGAGGTCTCTTCTCTTCTTATAGTGATCAAATTCACTTTATTTCAAACTCTTGATTTCTTCCCTCTACCATCAATTTTTGTAATGTACATAACAGGAAATCAACTTATGCTTTCTTTCAAAAATTGCAGTTCAGGGAATTAATCACAAAATAACCACTGATTGGACTTTGTAGTATCAGCATAAGTAAAAACAAAATAGTAAATTTACCAGATATTTTGACAATTTATCATATCGCTTATTGTCAATAAGATACTCCATCTATCCGCCCAGGTCCCTCGATTAAAATAAATTTTCATATCAACTTTATAACAGTATTTTTTTCAGTAAATTGAATAGATAAAATAAGTTAATGTTAAATGAGAATAATTTATGTAAATATACTTTTGAGAATTTTTATTTTATTTTTACATAAGTAAATTTAGAAACTTTCTTTATAAAATTGATTATATATGTAGCCATAGAAAAAAAAAATTTCCAAGCAAGACAGCAAGACCTACATATATAGCCAGAAGACCTGCTTGAGAAATTTTGCCCCAGAAAAGAAGTTTCTTCTCTAATAAAATAAAATCTTAATATTTATGATAAATTATCAAGTTGAAAGTAATTCAATTTAATTCATTGTAAAGAGTCAATACCTTACCACTTTATTATGAAACAATGAGTAATGAAACAGCTGAACTGAAAGACTACATTCTTAATCTTCTAAATTTATTAAATCCTAAAATTTTTTTGTTTTAAGTTCAGTCCTCAAATTGTTCCCCATAAATGTGTATATGCTATATAAAGATGGAAAATCAAAAAGTTTAAAAGCATACTCTCCAAATTCAAGACAACTGAATTAATATTATAATTATTATTAATTACATAGACATAGAGATTTCGTTGCTTTAACACTAGCAATTTAAAATGTAAAGTTTAGGAACCCAAATAATCTGTCAACTTCTTATAAAATGAATTGTAGAATTTTATTCTCTATCTTTTTTTTTCATTCTTGCTCTTCCTATATCTTTGTCTCACCAAAAGAAAAAAAATGGTGGGGGGCAGATGAATGTACTGTTAATGGAATCTGGAAAGTTGCTATTGAAATCCCATAGACTTGGTTTGAATAAGATTTCATCACTTACTAGCTACATGAGTTGGTGAGTTTGCTTAATTTCTGTGACTATCAGTGTTTTGTTTTGTTCATTCTTACTTTGAAAAGTTGTTAAATCAATACAACTATACTTTCTACATTTTAGAATGGTTAAAAATAATGCCTGTAAAATAAATAGCATAATGACTACATTTGGTACTCATTCAATATTTATTATTAATTAAATTATTTTAAAACTATTACTGTAATATATTCTAATTATATTTCTATGCTCATTTATTATAATTATGATGAGAATCATAAATCAAAAATTGGAGCCCATGCAGTCCAATAATAGAAAAAGAAACAATATGAATAATATGGCTTGAAAGTACATTATTTTTTGTAGAACTAAAGTATGTATACTGTTTTGTCTCTTGCCTAACTTGTACCAATAAGGTGAATTTACAATAAAGAGAGAGAGTTTTACAATAAAGTGACTTTTATTAGTAATGTAAAAAGCAAAGCTCCTTTTAAGCTAGGCTCAAAGTTGTATGCATTGTGTATTGCTTTGTCTTCTGGTGCAAGCAAAAAATTTTTAGTGGGTCACTAGGCGTAATAGTAGTGCCACTCCCTATTTCCATTCTTTGATTTCTAAGACCCATAAGTCCTAGCTATGTGAGAAAAAAAAATGCCATATGCTGCATGCTTAATTAGGGCACATAGAGACATTTGGAAAACCTTGCTCAAGTTCTACAAAGTATTGCTACCTAACTAAGGCCATAAATGAGTTTTTAAAAGCCATTCCACCATTCCATCAAGCCAGCTGCAGATGGCAGAGAACATGGTATAACCAGTGAATTCTTGAGAATGGGACCATTTATTCACCTCTTATGCTGTGAAGTGAATATTTTAATCAAAGGTGACACTGTGTGGAACATTATGAAAGTGAATAAAGGCATTCTATAAGTCTATGTGTGATAATTTCAACAAAGCATTGCATGTAGGGAAGGCAAATCCATATTCAGAATGTCTATTGCAGCAAGAACAAAATGCTACACTTTCCATAATGGATACATGTGATGTAATCAACTGGCTACTAGATAGCTGGCTGATCACCCTAAGGAATGGAGCCATATGAGAGACTCGGTGTTGGTCTCTGTTGGTGGCAGATTGGGCACTCAATCAGCTTTGATGAGTGAAAGTCTATGTTGCTGAACCAATGTATAGCATCCATCCATGTCACTATTGCCATTTTGTTCATAAGCCTATTGGGCAATGACAGAGTGGCTGGAGAGAGAGGATGACTGGTATCTGCAAATGGGTCATCCTACCACTTGATCATTAAAATACTCTTAGGCCCAAGTGTTTTCTTCCTCTATCAATTGATAATAGAGAAGTGTAGCAGTGTAGCAGAAAGGAACTGTGGGCATTTGGGACACTTCTTCAGGTAACTTACTTCAGGCAACTTGTGCCTTCAGGATCTGCTCAGGCCAGATAATGTTATATACCACTTCTATTTGATGACGGAATGCCGCTGTGATGAACATCTTTATGTAGGTGAGATACTCAGTTCATGATGGACAGCTTAAGTCGCATTATAACCATGGTCTATGGTTAAGTGTTCAGTCTCTACTAGGACCCCGTAGCAGGCCAAGAGCTATTTCTCAAAAAAAAAAAATAGTAGTTATCCAGAGG
The DNA here is from genome assembly GCF_000151845.1 of Pteropus vampyrus. Lineage (NCBI taxonomy): Eukaryota > Metazoa > Chordata > Mammalia > Chiroptera > Pteropodidae > Pteropus > Pteropus vampyrus. The sequence continues at coordinate 5,278,158 of NW_011888791.1, forward strand.
ATAGCAGGACTTTGCTTGAAAATCCTCAGTTCCTGTGCTGCAATTCACCTGCAGGGAACTGCCAAAGGCTTCAAACAGCCCCCAATCTTCCACTGCAAGTTCAAGCACCATTGGATCTGCTGGATCATATGAACCAACTGGCAGGACAACTTTCAGGGCAGGATGCACCTGCTGCAGAGCCCCATTCAAAACAAGCAGCTTTTCAGGTCATTCAATAAATAGGCCAGAATAACACACCCAAATGACAAATATGTTGTCTCTAATATCCAAAGAGATCCTATAGGCATTGTGCCTCTTTTTGCTGGTTGGAGGGGCCAAGTGCAACAACTTAGCTTTCACTTAAAAGAAATATCTACGGATGCCCCAGAGTCCTGGACCCCTTGGAATTTCACTAAGTAGATGCCCTGAAATTTGTTGGATTTATTTTCCACTAAGTTTTCTGCACATCAAGATAAACTAAATATGAGATCATAAACAAAGATCTTCAAAATGGTAATGAAAAAAATAACCACAAATGAAAGTCAGAAGACAAGAATTTAATGTGACTGTAAAATCAGAAGAAATTTAAATTTAAGAAGTATCAGAAGCAATATAAAAATGTTATATATAAATTGTTCAATGAAATAAAATTTGGAATCAGAACAATGAGAAATCAACAAAAACAAATATGATCAGATGTATTCTAAAAAATAATCAATGAAACATTTAATAAAATTAAAAGTAAAAATAAAATTAAAAGTAAAGTTGAAATAAAAAAAGAGTAGATCCTGCAGAACAGAGAATTTGTAAATTTTGTAAACTATCATAGAATACAACAAATGTAGATGTGGAGACATGATTTCAAGACTATTTTAATGCATATCGAACATCGAATGAGAAATTCTAATGTACATCTATTCAAATTATCTGGAAAGAATAGAAAACAAAGAATGAACAGATGCAAAATTTAAAATGATCACAGCTGTACATTTTTCAGGTCATAAAAAGTCATGAGTAAGAGGAAACTGGAAGCACAGCATATTAAAAAAAATTCATACTCAACACATTGACATGGAGTTATATAATATCAAAATAAATAAAGATGATCATAAAAGTACCCAGTAAGAAAAGACAGATATCTCACAGAAATAAAAAGGAATCCAGCAGAGAATAGAATAAAATCTTCAAAATAAATCTCGACTTTTAGTTGTCTACACAGAAAAGCTCTTTTACAAATTAGGGTAAAACAGACATTTTTAGATTTAAAAATATGAAGAGTTTGGCATAAATATCCTACGCCACAGATAATTCTAACAGAAGTACTTTATTAACCAAAAACATTAATTTACCACATATTTATCATCTAGTATGTGCTAAGTGCTTGCTATTCTTTTTTAAGAGGTAATTATTTTTAATACAAATGTTCTTTATAGTTTTACTCTAGTGTGAAAGTTGTTTTTGAACAGCAAATTCAAATACATGGTTGTAAATATGAAGGTCTTAGAGGAAAAAAAATAGTGGTTTCTAGATAAAAAAAATTGTCATACCCCATTAAAAATATGATTTGTGAGAGGCAAGATTAAATTGCCTCTCAGGAGAGTAGATAATTGTTCATCATAGTATAAAGGTAGCTGAGCTGGAGCAGTGCTTAGAAATTTCGGAGTTACCACAGTAATATTTTGTCATTGACAGCTACTTTTCTAACATAGAGTAGGAAGACAATTATGGTTTGTGAAAGGAAGACACAAGGGCAGGATCTTGTTTTTAATCACTAGGGGCTCTCCTCATTTCCCTAGCTCTTTGGCTTCTTTGTTTATTCCATCTATGAAGAATTTTGGATCTCTATGGTTAGAGTAAAAAGGTAGTGATGGTGGCACTGTTATTAGGACAGAGAGAAGCCAATCAAAAGAGCTGGCCATGAATGGCAAATAGTAATTGCCATGGTTTTGCTGCCCCTAATTAACCTGAGCTAACAAATAAAACTTTTAAGTACCAGTCAGTATTATCTTTCTGTAGGCCTTTCTCTTTTTTAAAATTAATTAATTTTATTTTTATTTTCCAATAACGGTTGACATTTAATATTATTTTAGTTTCAGGTGTACGGCATAGTGGTTACATATTTATATAACTTACAAAGTGATCACTAAGTGTGGTACTCCTGGTACCATACAAATTATTACAATATTATTGACTATATTTTCTAGATTATACTTACATCCCAGTGACTATTCTGTAACTGCCAATTTGTACTTCTTAACCCCCTCCCCTTTTTACCTAAACCACCTCCCATCTGACAATCATCAGTTTGTTCCCTGTGTCTATGAGTTTATTTCTGTTTTATTTGGTCCTTTATTTTGATTTTTAGATTCCACATACAAATGATGTCATATGGTATTTGTCTTTCTCTGTCAGACTTATTTCATTTGTCCTAATACCCTTAATACCCTTTAGTTCCATCTATGTTGTTGCAGATGGCAAGATTTCATTCTTTTCTTATGGCTGAGTAATAGTCCATTGTGTATATGTATCACTTCTTTATCCAACCATCTATCGATGGGCACTTAGGCTGCTTCCATTATCTTGGCTATTGTAAATAATGCTGCAATGAACACGTAGGTACATATATCTTTTTGAATTGGTGTTTTGGTTTCCTTCGAATAAATACCCAGAAATGGAGTTGCTGGGTCATAAGGTAGTTCTATTTTTAATTTTTTTGAGGAACTTCCATACAGTTTTCTATAGTGGCTGCACCAATTTACAATCCCACCAACAGTGCACAAGGGTTCTCTTTTCTCTACATCCTCACCAACACTTGTTGTTTGTAGATTTAATGTTGATTCACTGATGATAGTCATTCTGACAGGTATGAGGTGATATCTCATTGTGGTTTTACTTTGCAGTTCTCTAATGATTAGTGACACTGAGCATCTTTTTGCATGTCTATTGGCCATCTGTATCTTTGGAGACAAGTCGCTTTTGTCCATTTTTAATCATATTTTGTTGTTGTTTTTGTTAAGTTGTATGGGTTCTTTATAAATTTGATTATTAATTCCCTATTAGATATACCATATATTTTCTCCCATTCAGTAGGATGTTTGTTCATTTTGTTGGTTTTCTTTACTGTGCAAAAACTTTTTAGTTTAATGTAGTCCCATTTATTCATTTTTTCTTTTGTTTCCCTTGCCTAAGGACATATATTCAAAAAGCTATTACTAAGAGCAATGTCAAAGAGTTTACTACCTATTTTTTTTTCTAGGAGTTCTATGGTTTCAAGTTTAACATTTAAGTTTTTAATTCATATTTAGTTTATTCTTGTATATGATGTATGAAAATGGTCTAATTTAATTTTTTATTTTTCTGTCCAGTTTTCCCAACACGATTTATTAAAGAAACTGTCTTTACCCCCATTGTTTATTCTTTTCTCCATTGTCATAGATTAACTGAGCAGATAGGTGTGGGTTTATTTCTGGTCTCTATATTCTGTTCCACTGATTTATGTGTCTTTTTTTTTTTTTTTTATGCCTGTACCATGCTGGTTTGATTATTATAGCCTTGTAACATAGTTTTATATCAGGTGGTTTGATACCTCCAACTTTGTTCTTCTTTGTCAAGGTTTCTGTGGCTATTTGGGGTCTTTTATGGTTCTATATAAATTTTAGGATTATTTATCCTAGTTCTGTGAAAAATGCTATTGATATTTTGATGGGGATTGCACTGAACCTATAGATTGCTTTGGGTAGTATGGACTTTGTAATGATGTTAATTCTCTTTTTCTATGAGCATGATATACGTTTCCATTTATTTGCATCTTCTTCAATTTTTTTCTTCAGTGTCTTATACATGTCTTTTACCTCCCTGGTTAAATTTATTCCTAGTTTTTTTTTTTTTTTAATGTAATCATAAATGGGATTTTCTTAATTTCTCTTTCTGATAGTATATTATTTTTATATAAAAGTGCAAACAATTTCTGAATAAAAATTTTGTATGCTGCTACTTTAGTGAATTCATTTATCAATCATAACAGTTTTTTGAAGGACTCTTTAGAGTTATCTATATATAATATTGTGTCATCTACAAATGTGAGTTTTATTTCTTCCTTTTAAATTTAAGTGCCTTCTATTTTTTTTTTCTTGTCTGATTGCTATGGCTAGGACTTCCAATACTATGTTGAGTGAATGCAGTGAAAGTGGACCTCCTTTTCTGATTCCTGATCAGAAGGAAAATGCTTTTAGCTTTATACCATTGAGTATGCTGTTAGCTGTGAGTTTGTCATAGATGGCCTTTATTTTGCTGAGGTATGTTCCCACTTTACTAAGAGATTTTATCATAAATGGATGCTGGATTTTGCCAAACATTTTTTTCTGCATCAATTATTAGTATAATATGACTCTTATCCTTCATTTTGTTTATGTGGTTTATCACGTTATTTGATTTTAGGATATTGAACCAACATACTTCCCAGGAATAAATCACACTTGATCATGGTGTATCATCTTTTTAATGTACTGCTGAATTCAATTTGCTAATATTTTATTGAGGACTTTTGCATTTATGTTCATTAGGGATATTGTCATATATATATTTATATTTATATTTGTAATGTCTTTGGTATTGGAATCAGGTTACTGCTGGCCTCATAAAATGAGCTTGGGAGATTTTCCTCCTCTTGAAATTTTTGGAATAGTTTGAGAAAGATAGGTGTAAATTCTTTTTTGAATGTTTGGTAAAATTCACCTATGAAGGCATTCGGTCTAAGACTTTTGTTTTTGGGAGTTTTTTGATTACTGATTTGATTTCATTAGTAGTAATCAATCTGTTCAAATATTCTGTTTCTTCTTGACTCAGTCTTGAAAGATTATATCTTTCTAGGGATTTATCCATTTCTTTCAGATTGTGGCATATGATTGTTCATAGTATTTTTTTATCCTTTGTATTTCCGTGGTAGCTGTTGTCATTTCTCCCCTTTTATTTCTGATTTTATTTATTTGGGCACTCTCTGGTTTTTTGTTTTCATGATGAATCTGGTTAAATATTTACCAATTTGGTTGATCTTTTCAAAGAACAAATTCTTGGTTTCATCAATCTTTTGAACTGTTTTCTTAGACTCTATTTTGCTTATTGCCACTCTTATCTTTATTATTTTCTCCCTTTTACTCACTTGGACTTTTTTTTCTAGTCCCGTTAGTTGTAAAGTAAGATTATTTGAGATTTTTCTTGTTTCTTGAGGTTGGCCTGTACTGTTAAGAATTTCCCACTTAGGATTGCTTTTGCTGTGTTCCATAGATATTAGGTCATTGTGTTTTTATTTTCATTTGTCTTAAGATATCTTTTGATTATTTTCTTGATCTCATTGTTAACTCATTCATTGTTTAGTAGCATATTATTTAGGCTTTATGTGTTTGTGTACTTTTCAGTTTTCTTCTTGTAGTTATTTCATATCATTGTGACTGAAGATGTTTGATATAATTTCAATCTTGTTAAGTTTATAGAGACTTGTTTTGTGGCCTAACATGTGGTCTATCCTGGAAAATATTCCATGTGTGCTTAAAAGAATGTATGT
>NW_011888791.1:5284060-5289475 GCF_000151845.1 Pteropus vampyrus
TACATATTGCTACCCTAGCATTTTTTCCATTTCTGTCTACATAAAATACCTTTTTCCATCCCTTTACATTCAGTCTGTATGTGTCTTTCAATTTGAAGTGGTTCTCTTGTAGACAGAGTATATATAGATTTTGTATTTTTATCCATTCAGCTACCCTATGTTTTTTGATTGAAGCATTTAATCCACTTACATTTAAAGTGATTATTGACAGGTACATAGTTATTGTCATTTTATTATTCACATTTATGTTTTCTTTTTTCTTCTTTTTAAAGAAGTCTCTTCAACATTTCTTGTAATGCTAGCTTGGTGGTGGTGAATTTTTTTAGCTTTTTCCTGTCTGAGAAGCACTTTATCTCACCTTCAATTTTAATTGATAAACTTGCTGAGTAGAATAGTCTTTCTTGTAGGTCCTTGCTTTTCATCACTTTGAATATTTTGTTCCAATCCTTTTTAGCCTACAACATTTCTGTTGAGAAAACTGCTGAAGTCTTATGGGAACTCCTTTGTAGGTAACTAACTGCTTTTCTCTTGCTGCTTTTAACATTCTCTCTTTGTCTTTAATTTTTGGCATTGTAATTATACTGTGTCTTGCTGTGAGCCTCTTTAGTTTCATCTAGTTTGGGACTAGATGTGCTTCCCAGATTTGTATGTCTATTTCCTTCATCGAGTTAGAAAAGTTTTTTGTCATTACTTCAAATACGTTTTTAATCCCTCATTTTCTCTCTTCTTCTGGTACCCCTGTGATGCAAATATTGCTTCGCTTGATGTTCCAGAAGCCTCTTAAACTATCCTCATTGTTTTCAATTCTTTTTTTCTTATTGCTATTCCAATTGGGTGTTTCCCACTACTTTCTTTTCCAAATCACTTACTTGATTCTCTGCTTTATCTAATCTGCTATTGATTCCTTCTAGTGTATTCTTCATTTCAGCTATTGCAATATTCATTTCTGACTGTTTCTTTTAATGATTTCTATGTTCTTTTTATGTTTACTATCTCTTTGTTGAAGTTCTCACTGAGTTCATCTATTCTTCCCCTAAAGTCATTGAACATCCTTATAATCAGTATTTTAAATTCTACATCTTGTAGATTGCTTGCCACCATTTCATCTGATTCTTTTTCTGACATGTTTTCTTGTTCATTTGGTACAAATTTCTTTGTCTCCTCATTTTCTCTGTCTCCCTGTGTATGTTTCTATGAACTAGGTAGATCAGCTACAACTTCCAGTTTCAGCAGTGTGACTTTATGTAGTAGGTATCCTGTGGGGTCCAATGGTTTAGTCTCTCTGGTTATCTGAGCCAAATGTTCCAGGAGTGTCTCTTTTATGAATTGTGTGTGACCTCCTATTGTAGTTGAGCCTTAATTGCTATTGGCACATCAATGAGTGGGGTTGACCCACAGTTTGACTGGCTTTGAGGACTGGCTATGACTACAGCAGACAAGCTGCTGTGCAGAGGCTGACTCCATGGAGTGGGATTCATCCCAGTGGATCTCTGGTGCCTGCAGAGACCACTCTTTGGGTGTGCCATGTGTGGAGCTAACTGGGTCTGAAGCCAGCCACCAGATGTGTTGGTTCTATGGTCTCTTAGGAGGGGTTTTAGTGCAGGTCAAGATCAGTCACTACATGTACCCAGCCTGGGGCTACCTGGAAGAAGCTAAAAAGCAATTCATGGTTGGTAGGTGCCTGTGCTAATCCACATTTAGTACAGTCATGTAATGCAATACTATAAAGCAATGAAAATGGGCAAAATCATACAAGATATAATAGTTTATGTGGATTTCATAGATATTTTGAGCAGAAGAGGCCTAACTCATATGTATTATTCCATTCTTGTAAAGTTCCTGTGCAGGCAAAGCTAGCTTATCATTATAAATATTATAATATTTGTTGCCTATTTGAGCTGACAATGATAAGGTACACTGGTAATGTTTTATATCTTGACTTGGGTTTGGATACCTCAGTCTTTAAAGAAAAATCAGCTTTATTGGGATATTATTTGTCTTTTTAGACTATAATCATTCATCAAGCTGTACAGTTTTAATTTTGTTCCCTTTAATGTTAAACTTCTAAAAACATTTCGTTTTTTTAGTTATTAGAAAATCAAAAATGATTGAGTAAGCAGAAATAGATTTAAAGCAGAAGTATATGGAAACCAGCTCTATGAGTTATTAAAATACTCTATAAATCTACCATGACTTCTTAGAGTTTATATGATACTGATACGATAGGAGAATGACAGAACATAGGTACAGTATAGAAATGTAAGAATATTAGTAGATGAGGTGGGAAGGTAAAATATATATAATCTGAATGTTGAAAAGTTCACTATAAGAAAAAGACAAATCCAGAAGCAATAGTAATAATGATAAATTTGACTCCATGTACTTTGAAAATGCCTGAATAAACAAAATAAAAATACTATAGAAAAATAGGGATAATACTTATAAAATATATGATAGATAAATATCCATTTTACAGAGAAATAAGAAAAATATTAACCACTTAATAGAAAAATATTTAAATAATATAACCAGAGCTCACCGTAATAGAAATACACACCTTTGAATATAGTCCAGTTCTACTCATGGTTAGATTATCTAATTCTTTTTTTTACTGATTAATTCTATAATAAGCATGCATTTTCTGTGTAATATGAGAAAATATTAATAAAACTATAAAAACACAATTTTTATTTCAGTAAGATTTCTAACTTAAATTTTACTTTGCTTGGACTTTTGTCCCATTAAAATTTGCTATTATGTTGTACAATTCCTGAAAGTAACAGTCTCTATTTTACCATATGAAACTTAAATTTTTAAACTACAACGAACAGTAAGACATTTCCATTGCAATATTGCACACATAAATATTCACACTCAAACAACATTTATACCTACTACCTGTGATGCATGTAGAAGTACTCTGCTCTGTCCTATCCTACTTTAGCCTAATCTGCTTTATTAAAATAAAGCTAGTTTCAAGCCACTAAGTTGCTGCCATCAGACTTGATCCATAGTTTAAAAAAAGTCCTCCAGCAGGTGCCAAATGAGCTTATATTTAGTCTAAATAAATTAACACGAATTTTGTGATATAGTAAGAATATAATTATTTATGATCATTCAATTCGAAAGCCAAATATAGCAAAGTGTAGCTGTGATCAAAAGATTCCGACAAAAGCAAGCATCAGTGTAGCACCCAACCTTGTGCCAATCAGTATATAATTGTTGACTTTGATTACAGGTCTGTGGAATAAATGAGTAGTTTCTAAAAATTCTTTCTGAAAAAGATAACATTTTAAATTATGTCACCCTGAAAAGAGAAAAAAAAGTTGTGGCTTCAAGTCTATGTATCTTGTATTGGAAAGGATGAATATTTTCATCATGTTAATGTGGTCCAAATAAGTGAACATGTAAAACTTCATAATTTTCACAGTAATCACTCAACTTTAAGTAAAAAGAGTATTATTTACTTTCAGCTGTAACAGGGTAGCACTAAGCAGTTTTTCTGTTTCAAAACCACAAAGTAAACTCCTCCCCTCTTTCTGTCTTCAAAACGATATAATCAATGACTTATTGTATGTCTGAATATTAAAATTTTCCTTATACTTTTAACTCTATTATGCCATTTTCAAACCTGCCATGATTCAAAGTTTATAGTCATTTTCTATTACTTCTTATTTTCTATTACTCTAAGAAATAATGTGTTACTCTGAATATAGATTGGAAATTGTCACAGTCTATTCTCAACTAAAATATAACTTAGGCCTTATTTTAATCAAAACTGCCATGAAAACATTAATTCATTATTGAATGAATTTGTTTTATATCATTATAAAAATAGCAGCTATATTTCTAATTTCAGGTTAAAATTTAAGTGGAATTATGCATGGAATAATAACCTTTTCATAATAGAATGAGACAGAGAAAGAAACTATATAGGTCATTGTGAGGAGAGGGGATATTATGTTTGTAAGTGTTGGTTTGTATTTCATTATTGTTTTAAAAATATGATTCTTAAAATGTCTTGTGAAACTTTTTATGACAGTAAATATCTTTGCTCGTATTAAAATTATCATGAAAGATAAGACTTTGGATACAAAATGGTTAGGTTTCATGAAGATAAAACTTAGGAATTATACAATTCTGCAGTTTGTTATTTTTGATACTTGCCTTATATATTTTTTTACTTTGAAAAATGTCAAACCTACAGAAAAGTTGAAATAAAAGTCATATTTTAATGACATTCATTTACCCCTTATAGAATTCACCAATCGTTAACTTTTAGCACATTTATTTTCTCTTTCTCTTTTGCCAAATATTCAAAGGTAAATCACTGACATGATGTCACTCACTTCGAAATATTTCCTATGTTCCTTCTAAGATCAAGAACAACTTCCTACATAACCATGATTCCTTTTTAACACCAAGGAATTTAACTTTGATGCAGTAACATATAAAAAGCAATCTATATTTAAATTATTTAATAGTTTACAAAATTAGCTGCCAACTTTGTTTTGTTTTAATACAAGATTCCACCAAGAATTATGCATTGTATTTGGATACATGTACCTTTGGTCTTTTTTAATCCTCTTGCCTTTCTTGTTTTCATAACACTGACATTTTTTGAGTTGAGGCCACTTGTTTTGTAAAATGCTCCACAATCTGAATTTGTCTTTTTGTTATCTAATGATCATATTTAGATTAACTGTTTGCAAAGAATATTACAAGGTGATATATACATTCTCTGGCATTATATCAGGAGACATAGGTCAATTTTCCTGGTTAATGGGAATGCTAGTTGTTAATTTGACATGATACTTTCAGACTATGTGACTATCTGCTTCTCAGTAACTATTCACATAGTGGTTCAGCATTTGTTTATGGATACTTGCCTAAATCAACCAGTGTCTGCAAACTGGTGATTTGTTATTTTTCTATATTTGCTAGTTTACACTTTTTGGTAAAGACAAGCTTTCACAGCAGGTCTCAAAATGGAGACTGTATACTTAATGAAATGTTAAATAAAGTTTGTTTTGTATCACCTAAATTGTCTTCTTTAATAACTTTTTAACAGTTTTTGCTAAAACTGTTAAATGGATTCTCAGAAGCTGACTGCTAACAGCCTTTGGGACAACAAGATGCACAGGGTAGGTGCCCCCGGAACCCTTTGAATTCACTCTTCCTCTCCTGGTTACCGAGGGCCATGGATAAGTCACTCTCGGATTTGGCTCTGCTTCTTTGTGTGCAGGTCTCTGATCCAAACAAATATGGAAGGTCTGCAATGAGTAGCAGCCTTTAGCAAACTAAGGGCTCCAGAAGAAGGAATTCAGTGTTGCAATGAGTGGCAGCTGTTAGGGTACTCGCAAAGCTGCAAGGTAAATCCACGGCATAAGCCACCAGGGGATTTGGGAAAACAAA
>NW_011888791.1:5289525-5291749 GCF_000151845.1 Pteropus vampyrus
GAAAGAAACTATATAGGTCATTGTGAGGAGAGGGGATATTATGTTTGTAAGTGTTGGTTTGTATTTCATTATTGTTTTAAAAATATGATTCTTAAAATGTCTTGTGAAACTTTTTATAACAGTAAATATCTTTGCTCGTATTAAAATTATCATGAAAGATAAGACTTTGGATACAAAATGGTTAGGTTTCATGAAGATAAAACTTAGGAATTATACAATTCTGCAGTTTGTTATTTTTGATACTTGCCTTATATATTTTTTTACTTTGAAAAATGTCAAACCTACAGAAAAGTTGAAATAAAAGTCATATTTTAATGACATTCATTTACCCCTTATAGAATTCACCAATCGTTAACTTTTAGCACATTTATTTTCTCTTTCTCTTTTGCCAAATATTCAAAGGTAAATCACTGACATGATGTCACTCACTTCGAAATATTTCCTATGTTCCTTCTAAGATCAAGAACAACTTCCTACATAACCATGATTCCTTTTTAACACCAAGGAATTTAACTTTGATGCAGTAACATATAAAAAGCAATCTATATTTAAATTATTTAATAGTTTACAAAATTAGCTGCCAACTTTGTTTTGTTTTAATACAAGATTCCACCAAGAATTATGCATTGTATTTGGATACATGTACCTTTGGTCTTTTTTAATCCTCTTGCCTTTCTTGTTTTCATAACACTGACATTTTTTGAGTTGAGGCCACTTGTTTTGTAAAATGCTCCACAATCTGAATTTGTCTTTTTGTTATCTAATGATCATATTTAGATTAACTGTTTGCAAAGAATATTACAAGGTGATATATACATTCTCTGGCATTATATCAGGAGACATAGGTCAATTTTCCTGGTTAATGGGAATGCTAGTTGTTAATTTGACATGATACTTTCAGACTATGTGACTATCTGCTTCTCAGTAACTATTCACATAGTGGTTCAGCATTTGTTTATGGATACTTGCCTAAATCAACCAGTGTCTGCAAACTGGTGATTTGTTATTTTTCTATATTTGCTAGTTTACACTTTTTGGTAAAGACAAGCTTTCACAGCAGGTCTCAAAATGGAGACTGTATACTTAATGAAATGTTAAATAAAGTTTGTTTTGTATCACCTAAATTGTCTTCTTTAATAACTTTTTAACAGTTTTTGCTAAAACTGTTAAATGGATTCTCAGAAGCTGACTGCTAACAGCCTTTGGGACAACAAGATGCACAGGGTAGGTGCCCCCGGAACCCTTTGAATTCACTCTTCCTCTCCTGGTTACCGAGGGCCATGGATAAGTCACTCTCGGATTTGGCTCTGCTTCTTTGTGTGCAGGTCTCTGATCCAAACAAATATGGAAGGTCTGCAATGAGTAGCAGCCTTTAGCAAACTAAGGGCTCCAGAAGAAGGAATTCAGTGTTGCAATGAGTGGCAGCTGTTAGGGTACTCGCAAAGCTGCAAGGTAAATCCACGGCATAAGCCACCAGGGGATTTGGGAAAACAAATTAAGATAAACAATTTGGACTGTTTTGACCAATGGCACATTAAAATTTAAGTAGGCACAAGTCAGACTATTAAAAGCCAGCAGGATCTGCCACTCTCAAGAAATCCTCTTGTGAAAGGGATAATAGATCTATTGCTAATGGAAGCCTCGGAAGCCAAAGCCACAAAATTGGTGGACACGAATCGAGCACTTAAACGTTGTTAGAGAGCTTGCCACCTAACTCTAAGACTCCTTTACTAGAAAAAGTTGGTCATGGGATGAGTTAGATAGACACTAGGTCATCTGCCAACCTCAAGAAAATTTTCATGCAAATAAGATATATTGTAAAACACCATAAAATGACACAAAATAACAAAATCATTTGAGAAGGACACTTAAAAGCAAAAGTTCCCAAATCAAATAACAGAGTGGGATACTTATTTTAATTGGTATGCAGGAGCCTCCAAAAGGCTTCAAGATCCCAAAATTGCTTCATTGAAAGATTCATTGCAAGAAACTAATGAAAAATTAAAGTTATGAGGTTATCCCCCCCAAAAGACTATAAGATATGCAACTCCTACTATGTTTATCCTCTTTTACCTGAGTACACACAGCCTACTGATCCTCTATCTGAATTGTCTTTCCACTCTGAAGAGACTATAAGACCATAAACAAAAGTCCACCAAGTTAGTGGACTCAGCTCCCAAACTAGAAACCTAAAACAATGCCCGGGCCTCCCTAGTTGCATACT
>NW_011888791.1:5292944-5295520 GCF_000151845.1 Pteropus vampyrus
AAAAAATGAAACTGTACACCCAGGGAGAGGGGAAATAAAACATTCCAAAAGACAAATAGCTCTAAATCTAGAACATAGAGATCTTTTGATTTCTATCTTAGTTTCAAATCTTCTCCCTGATATAAAAAAAAAAAAAATTAAAGATAATCTAGTGAGGTAGTTGGCTCAAACCCTTGATAGCACTTAGTTGCAAACCAATGCTTTGAAGAATTAAAAAACAATTGTATAGCTTGTCTTATAAAGTGAGCCTTTAGAACAGATAAAAACCACCTATACTCTTTATCAATTTCAAAACCTTGCCTATTCATGTCAAAAGGCTAATTGGTATTGTAAAAATTCTAAACTTAGGAAACAAAGCTGTTAACCCATTTTTGATGTGATTCTTTTTACCACCCGCTGAATATATGTATAGAAAATAAACATGCAAAATGCTAAGCAAAGTTTCCTTCATGGATGTTTTAATGTGCACAATTACTTTGATGCAATCTGCTGTTTCTCTCAATTTTGTCTGCTATGCATTTGATTCTATTACAGTTGTACATTTTTTTTCAATAGATAACATATTTCTTAAAAACACTCACATATATTTCTCAATATGTCTTTACTACATATTTTACCATCAAACACAAATTAGCCACCTCTTTAATATTCCCCCCATCCATCTACATTGTAATGAAAATGCTTAATCATTCTAGAAACTCAATTAGAAAGGATATATTTTGATGACATTAAAATCTTTCTTGCTGGTACAATTTGATTTTCATATTAGCCTACTTGTTTACAGAGTTAGAAAATTATATATAAGTTGATTTCATAAGTTCATTAATGATTTAATTAGTGATGTTGTAACTTGCTACAATGCATATACATATTATTTTAAACACTTTATCTATTATGATTTTAAACATTTTATCTATTATGATGACTGAATATCTTCATATAAAATCATCTTTAATGTTAGCAAAATGTGTTCTATTTTGTTATTATGATTATTTAGCACCATATTCCTGTGGTACTAGTGCATGACTCTCTAAAAGACCAATGATTATTACAGTCGTATAAGATTTCCGGAAACGGTTATTTCTCTGTGGAGGTGTTGAAATGATGAAAGGAGATTATCAAGAATCTTTAGTGAAGGCATTCTGAAAAATAGAGGGAGGAAGCTAAATCAAATCATTAAACAATTTTATATTGACTCTTCTTTCAATGTCCAAGATGTATAAAAAGAAACAAAAATCTGGTTTGCAAAGAGCTTTAAAAGTCCGATCCAATAATAAAGCACCAATTTAGCTTGAAATGGTCTTTTTCCCCCCACTTATTCCTGAGAAAGGAAAGATGAGAAGGATCGATTGCAGAGCATAGTGTCAGCAAGTTGACACCTTCCTTTCTACAAATATTTAAAAGCTGTAATTTTATCTCTCATTCTTGATCTTCACTGCAACTCAGACTGGCAGCAGCAGGAGTCTCATTCTCAAAGTAATAGGTAGCTCCTTAAGCAAGCCAAACCATTTTTGGAAATACCCATCTTAAGAGTTTTGCAAACTAACCAATGGAACAAGAAGAGAAAAATGAATTCACTTTGAATATTGAGCTTAAAGCAAAAATACCAGACCCAAATGTGAAATACATAGTGGCTTGAGTACGTGTGTGAGATGTTTTAACTGAATGAATTTTTGCATTAACCAGAGATAATTGACCCAAATAAAAACAATACAACTTTGTTAATTCTTTGTGTCTTACATCTATATAATTTAAATTTCAACAAAAGACTCTAAGGAGATGATTGTTATAAAACACTCTCTAAAGCATGTCAAGTGATGCAAATGACATTTTATTAGAAAAATAAAGTTTATTTTCAAAATTGCATTTTTGGCTTGTATCTGATTACCAAAGTAGTATATCACAGGTCATTTGATACTATAAAGAGCATAAAGAGAAAAATAATTCCACAGTTACTTGTAACTTTCAATCTTTTTACAAAATATTTATGTACTATTAATACAGAATAGGATATCAAACAGTAACCTGATATTTCTTGAAATAAAATGAGATCTTTTCACGTTATCAGATCTCTGGGAAGTTATTATTCAAGCATGTTTTTCTGTAATGTATGTAAACTTTCCTCTATTATTGGACTTCATATTTTTCTCTAAAATTTGCTTTTATAAACAATGTCTTTATAGATGCTTAAAATAATTTTCAGGACAAATTTTGTTATACATAATTTGAACCAAAAATGGTAACGCTATGCTTCAAATTCTTAATTTCCTTTTTTAAGTATTTTGCATAATGCTATATTAAAACCCAAACAATAATTTATATTTTTATCAGTTTATTTATATATTGCTCCTGAAATTTTTAAAAATGTATTTCAACCTCATATTATTTGATACATAAAAGATTGTGAATATTCTCTTCGTGGATACGATTTTACCTATATAAAATGACTCTTTTTCCCATTTAATAATTTTGACCCTCAATTCTTCATAGTATTAATAATAATAAATAATAATAGCACTATCAAGAGGATTTAGACTCTTCAGGGGAAGATAGTGGACTAGGTAAAAGCAGGGTTC
>NW_011888791.1:5295673-5297748 GCF_000151845.1 Pteropus vampyrus
GCCACATCAAAGCTGGTAGGAGGGGCAAAGTCGTGAATCAGGCTGGACTTGCACCCCAGGAGGGAGAGAGAGGCTGCAGAGGCTCTCCTGAAGGAGATAGGGATCCTCATCTCATTTGGGAGCTCCCCAGTCTAGGGTCCCAGCCCAGGGACGAAGAGATTCAAATAACTCTGACTAAAAACCAGAGGGGATTCCGGCCATCTGGATGAGACAGAAGGAGAATGAAACCCTAGATGCCCCTTTGAAGGACCCATGCACAGGCTTTCTGACCTGCAGACACTCACCCGGGACACCAGCAGTGGGTCAGAGACTTGTGCAGGATTCATATTGAGAAAGTTCGCATTACCTGGAGACGGAAGGATAGGTGGATGTACAGTTACCATTGTGCCTTAGTCCAGGCCTCCTATGAAGAAATCTATAGACCACCAGACTACACCAGCTTGACTATGCGGACCCCTCTCACAGGGCCATTCAGAAGCACTGGCCTGAGAAGATCAGCCTGCTCCATCTAACCTGCAGATTGCTTGGGGCTTTTGTTGCCCTATAGCTGCCACACCCTGCACCAATTCAGGGCCAAACATTTGCAGCAGGAAGCTAGCACTGCGAGCACCCATTTTGGAAACAGTTCCAGGCAAATCACTGCTGCCAACACGAACTTGGGCAGATCTCGGGGATCTGTTGGCCAGTCCCAGACAGCAGTTCTTCTTGCTGTGATCTGCGACTTCTGTGGGAACAAGTGAACAGTTACTGAAGTTGCACTGCACAGAAATTAGTGGCAGGCAAACCTCTGCTGCCTGCAAGAGCTGCAATATTGCACATGGGGATGGCAGGAGTCTGTGGGACGGCAGCCGGTCTCGCTGTAATCTGTGACTACAGTGGGAATGGCTGGGCACAGAAGTTGCAGTAAAACTGTGGCTGTATTGGCCTGACTGTCCTTGTCTCCCTGAGATCCCGCTTCATCAAAGCCACAAAGTGCCTGCAGCCCATTGACAGGCAGCCTCCCTTGCCCTGCTTGGTTCTGGGGGTGTGCATCCTGCACAGGCAACAGACCTTGGCTAGCACAGCGAGTGCATCTCAGGGAAAATAGAAGTGGGAAGACCACTGCTCCACGAGCTGCAATATCTCTTGAGAGAATCACAGGGGTCTGTGGGACTGCCCTAGAGAGCTACTTATCTCCATGTAATCTGTGACTACTGCAGAAACATGCAGATACAGAAATTGCAGAAAACTCAGGCTATTGGCCTGACAGTCCTTGACTTTCTTAGCTCCTGCCTCATCCAATACACAAGGTGCCCACTGCATGTTGATAGGTAGCTGCTCCTGCCCTGGGGTGGCACATTCAGGCCTGAGGTGAGCAGCAGCTGACCTTGCTACAATTGGAAACTTATACAGGAAGCAACAGAGACAGTGCTGGCATGTAAACTGACACTGCAATGGCAAGTGGATATTTGCTCAATAGATCCTAGAGAACCCCGTGGTCCCTGCACCACCCAACATGCATATCACCCAGAAGCTCTTCCAATTTCAGACTTACAGGAAACTGATCTGCAGTGTCAGATCTTGAAGGACACTGTTCATTCTGCTAAATTTCCCTAGGTCAGGAATGGGGGATAACCAGACCACTGCCTACAGCGTTGTCTCTTCCACTTACGTGTAGGCAATAACCATCTGTGGATCGCTTTGTAGCTTCCACAAGGTATCCCTGAGCAATCAAAAGCAGTGGCTGACCTTGGCCTACTGGGGAGCCCAGCCCAGGGGACCACAAAACCAGCACACTAGACCACAACAGCAAATCTGGACTAGCCCCATTAGCGATACACACAAAGGGTGCTTGCAACAACTATACACAAGCCTTCTAGGGCAAATCTCACTCAGTAGGGTCAGCCCCCACACAGCAACCCTTACCCTGTGGATACAGCCAGTTCCCACAATTAGCCAACCTGAGTGTTAATCTCATTCATTAATGTACTAACAACAATAAAGGCCTGACAACAACAGAAGATCACACACAATCCATACAAAGATCACATCTAGAGCCCCCAGCATAGGAGATCCTGGGCCACACAAGACACCTT
>NW_011888791.1:5297798-5300979 GCF_000151845.1 Pteropus vampyrus
CCTACTGGGGAGCCCAGCCCAGGGGACCACAAAACCAGCACACTAGACCACAACAGCAAATCTGGACTAGCCCCATTAGCGATACACACAAAGGGTGCTTGCAACAACTATACACAAGCCTTCTAGGGCAAATCTCACTCAGTAGGGTCAGCCCCCACACAGCAACCCTTACCCTGTGGATACAGCCAGTTCCCACAATTAGCCAACCTGAGTGTTAATCTCATTCATTAATGTACTAACAACAATAAAGGCCTGACAACAACAGAAGATCACACACAATCCATACAAAGATCACATCTAGAGCCCCCAGCATAGGAGATCCTGGGCCACACAAGACACCTTCTACATTAAGCCAACGGGCCAAGGCTGAGAGATGAAACAAATATTCCTGACACCTAGAAATGAACACAGAGAGGCTAATAAAATGAGAAAACAAAGAAACATGCCACAAATGAAACAACAGGAGAAAACTCCAGAAAATAAGCTAAAGGAAATGGAGGCAAGCAATCTACCAGAGTAAGAAATCAAAATAATGGTTATAAAGATGCTCAACAAACTTATGGGGTGAAAGGATGAACACAATGAGAACCTCATCAGCATAAAAAAGGATATAGAAACCATAAAAACAAACCAGAGAGAAATGAGGAATATAATAAATGAAATGAAGAATACACTAGAAGGATTCAACAGTAGATTGGACGAAGCAGAAGATCGAATCATTGAATTGGAATACAAGATAGCAGAACAACTAAAAGAAAAAAGAATTTTTAAAAAATGAGGATAGTTTAAGAGGCCTCTGGGACAACATGAAGCGTAAAAATATCCGGATCATAGGAGTACTTGAAGAGGAAGAGAGAGAGCAAGGGACTGAGAATCTATTTGAGGAAATAATGACAAAAAACTTCCCTAATCTGGCAAAGGAATTACACATACAAGTTCAGGAAGCATAAAGAGTCCCAAATAAGAGGAATTCAGAGACCCACAGCAAGACACACCATAATTAAAATGCCAAAGGTCGAAGACAAAGAGAGAATCTTAAAGCAGCAAGAGAAAGGCAGCTAGTTACTTACAATGGTACCCCCATAAGAATGTCTTCTGACTTTTCAATGGAAACTTTGCAAGCCGGAAGGGACTGGCAAGAAATATTCAAAGTTATAAAAAAACAAGAATCTACAAACACAAATACTCTACCCAGCAAGGCTTATGATTAAAATGGGGTGAGATAAAGAGTTTCTCAGACAGGAAAAAGCTTAAGGAATTCATCACTAACAAGCCAGCATTACAAGAAATGTTAAAGGGTCTTCTGTAAAAAGAGAAGGGGTAAAAAAGAAAATAGAAATAATAAATACGAATAATAAAATGGCAGTAACTATGTACTTAGCAGTAATCACTTTAAATGTAAATAGATTAAATGCTCCAATGAAAAGATATAGGGTAGCTGAATAGATAAGAAAATAAGACGCATACATATGCTATCTACAAAAGACCCACTGCAGATCAAATGACACTCACAGACTGAAAGTAAAGAGATGAAAAAAGATATTTTGCACAAATGGAAATGAAAAAAAAAAAAAAAAAAGAAAGCCAGGGTAGCAATACTTATGTAAGATAAAATAGACTTTTAAACAAAGGCTATAATAAAAAACAAAAAAGGGCAGTACATAAAGATAAAGGGATTGATAAATCAAGAGGACATAACCCTAGTAAACATATATGCACCCAACAAAGGAGCACTTACATACATAGAGCAATTACTGACTGACATAAAAAGAGAGATCAACAATAACACACTCATAGTAAGAGAATTTAACACCCCATTGACATCAATGGAAAGATCTTCTAGGCAAAGAATCAAAAAGGAAACAATGGGCCTAAAAGACACACTAGACCAGGTGGATTTAACAGATATTTTCAGATCATTTTACCCCAAAGCAACAAAATATACATTCTTCTCAAGTGCACATGGAACATTTTCAAGGATAGACCACATATTAGGACACAAAACAAGTCTCAATAGATTTAAGAAGATCATAATCATATTAATCATCTTCTCAAATAACAATGGTATGAAACTAGAAATCAAATACAAGAAAAAAAGTTGGAAAATACACAAACACCTGGAGACTAAATAACATGGTTAAACAATGAATGGATTAACAATGGGTTCAAGGAAGAAATCAAAAGATACCTAGAGACAAATGAAACTAAAAACACAATGACTCAAAATTTATGAGACACAGCGAAAGCAGTCCTAAGAGGGAAAGTGAGCAATACAGATCTACCTCAAGAATCAAGAAAAAGCTAAAATAAACAATCTCACTTCACATTTAAAAGAACTACAAAGACAACAGCAAAAAAAAAAGTTCAAAATGAATAATAGAAGGAAGAAAATAATGAAGATCAGAGCAGAAATAAACAAAATAGAGTTTAGAAAAACAATACAAAAGATTAATGAAATCAAGAGATGGTTCTTTGAAAGGATAAACAAAACTGACAGACCCTTAACCAGACTGACTCATTAAGGAAAAAAGAGAGGAGACTTAAATAAATAAAATCAGAAATGAAAGAGGAGAAATATCCACGGACTCCACAGAAATACAAAGGATCATAAGAAAATACTATGAGCAATTATATGCCAACTAATTGGACAATGAGGAAGAAATGGACACATTTCAGAAACATACAATCTCCCAAGACTGAGTCAAGAAAAAACAGAAAATCCGAACCTATTGATTACTACCAATGAAATATAATCAGTAATCAAAAACCACCCAAAAACCAAAACTCCTGGACCAGATGGCTTCATAGGCAAATTTTACCAAACATTCAACGAATTAACGCCTATTCTTCTCAAACTATACCAAAAACTTCAAAAAGAGTGAAGGCTATCTACCTCTTTTTATGAGGCTACCATTACATTGATTCCAAAACCAGACAAATACATTACAAAAAAAGAAAACCATAGGCCGATATCTCTTATGAACATTGATACAAAAATCTTCAACAAAATATTAGCAAAACAAATTCAGCAATACATTAAAAATATCATACAGCACGAATAAGTTGGGATGCATACCAATTCGATCATGATCCTGGGATGCAAAGTTGGTACAACATCCAAAAATCAATTAATATGATACACCACATTAACAAATCAAAAGATAAAAACCATATAATCATA
>NW_011888791.1:5302259-5328534 GCF_000151845.1 Pteropus vampyrus
GCAGTAAACTCGATATTGCTATCAGTATTTTCTTTTTGGATATATCTCCCCGGGCAAGGGAAACAAAAGAAAAAATAAACAAATGGGACTACATCAAACTAAAAAGTTTTTGTACAGCAAAGGAAACAATCAACAAAACAAAAAGACAACCAAATGATTGAGAGAAGATATTCACTAATGATACATCTGATAAGAAGTATCCAAAATATATAAAGAATTCATACAACTCGACAACAAAAAGCAAACAATCCAATTAAAAATGGGCAGAAAACTTGAACAGATACTCCTCCGAAGAGGAAATAGAGATGGCAATAGACATATAAAAAGATGCTTACGGTCACTAATCATCAGAGCAATACAAATAATACCACAATGAGATATCACCTCACACCTGTCAGAATGGATATCATCAATAAATCATAGAATGACAAGTGTTGGTGAGGATACAGAGAAAAGGGACCCCTCGTACATTGTTGGTGGGATTGGAAATTGGTACAGCCAAAAAAATAAAAATGGATATAGCTTTTGATCCAGCAATTGCACTCCTTGGTATTTATCCAAAGAAAAGCAAAACGATATTTTGTAAAGATCTATGCACTCTTGTATTTATGACAGCACAATTTACAATAGCCAAGACAATGGAAGCGAGCTAAATGCCTATCAACAGATGATTGGATAAAGAAGTTATGGTTCATATACACAATGATATATTACTCAGCCATTAAGAAAAATGAAATCCTACCATTTGTAATGACATGGATGGAATTGGAGGTTATTAGGCTGAGTGAAATAAGTCAGATCGAGAAAGTTAAATATCATACGATTTCAATTATATGCAGAATCTAAAGAACAAAAAGAACAAAATAACCAAAAACAGACTCACAAATATAGAAGACAATCTGGTGAGAGCCAGAGGGAGGGCGTTTAGAGGGTTGAGAGATTGAGGTGAAGAGTTAAAGAAGTACAAATTTGTAGCTGATAGATGTTCACAGAGATGGGGAGCACAGAATAGGGAATGCAATTAGCATTAATATATCGGCTAGGTGGAGAGCCAGAGGAAAAAAAGAGCAATTAGGGGGATTATTTTGTAAACTATATAAATGTCTAACCAATGTACTGTATACTTGAAACTAATAAATTTTTTTTTTAAAAAAAGAGGATTTAGATTGAGTTTGAGAAATACTTATATATAATTATGCTTCTTATCCATCATTTATTTGCTTTCATGTGTAAGAAGGTTTTCAAGGCATTCTACTATCTTTTCTTCTAATTGTTTTCCAGCTTTACTATTTTTCCACAGGCAGACAATTTCAAATAAAAGAATCTTTTATCTAATAGGTATGATATGTCCTATAACTTGTAGATTTTGCTGAGGGTCTTGGCATGTAGATAATATAGTTGTTTCTTCTTTATACAAATAGCACTACATTTTTCTTACTTTTATATTAATACCATCAATTCAAAAAGAATGATCTTGAGAGGAGAGTAGCATTAAACACGTAAGCTCAAGCTCCCATTTTTGATCATTAGTCCAAATAAACTATTTTTTCAAAGAGAATAATAATGCAAATAGGATAAAGTGTTCAATTCATGCCCATAAAAAAATATTTATTATTTTATCAACTATGTCCAGATAATTTTGGCTCTAAATAAAAATGAGAGAAAAAAAGATTTTTTATAACTACCTTATTATTTCTTAAATATGTGAATAGGCAGATTTCTATTCTGATCTTGTGCTGTCTCTATATATGTGATCCACTCATGTGATCTGGAGTGGGGAGAAACTGTATTAAGGAAGGTCTAATGGTTTGCTTCTAGCATTCACACTGTCTCAGAAATACATACACACATACATGTGTATGTATTTATATCTATCTTATCACTTTCCAATCCACCATATCTATTCATAGGTGATGTATATAAGTATTTCTCCTCAAGTCAATAAGAGTATATAGTTTTTAAAATAAACTTGTTTGTAAATTTAAAATACAGGCATACGATAACTCCATTATTACAAAAGCAGACTTTGTTCAGGAAAAACCTGTAACTAATGACATGGTAAAATTCGATATTAATTATTTTTCTTTTATGTACCTTACTTTCTTACTTGCTATATAATGAGATGATCTTGTAATCTTCCTTAAAAAGAAAAAAAAATTGACAATTTATTTTATTCATAAGTTATTTTCTCTAATTATTGTTGCATTTATTTATGTATTTGAAAATATATTTACAACCAAACTACTTCTAAATATCAATCAATATAGAGTCCTCAACAATATAGAGTGAGAGATTGAATACTTTTTGTTCTCTGGAACTTTTTTCTCACTCACTGCTCATCTGAAAATTGTAGTCACATTTTCTGGGATCCTGTGTGTTACCAAGTGGAGCTTAAGCTTGCTTTGACTTAAAAACTGCAGAAAAAAAACCATGTCAAAATTACAACTAAAGTACAGAACAACCATCATTGAGAATCGCCTGAAGTCTAGCTGAACAAAAGTCCTACAACTAAGGATATACAGAAGAAGCCACATCAAGGCTGGGAGGAGGGGCTGAGACATG
Organism: Pteropus vampyrus; assembly: GCF_000151845.1. Lineage (NCBI taxonomy): Eukaryota > Metazoa > Chordata > Mammalia > Chiroptera > Pteropodidae > Pteropus > Pteropus vampyrus. The sequence continues at coordinate 5,304,822 of NW_011888791.1, forward strand.
AAATAGACTGGTCTCACATCCACATGAGTTGATTAAAAATCAAAAGGAATATTTTGGCTGCACAGATCCCCACTGAGGAGTAAAGGGTCCTAGCCCCACACCAGCTTCTCCAGCCCAGGGGTCCATGCTAGGAAGAGGAGTCTCCACAACTTCTGGCTTTGAAAACCAGCAGAGATTGTGGCTGAGCAAGATGGAGTACGACTGGAGTCCCAGACCTTCCTCTTAAAGGGCCCACATATGGACTTACTCACTGACAGATTTATTCTCTCTGACCTGCAGCACTGGAACAGCAGCTCAAAAGGCACCAGAGACATAAAGGGAGGAAATCAATTATTTATGTTTGGAACCGGAGGGGCAGCTTTCTCCCAGACAGATATACTGGCAGAGTCCATTGTTCTCTTGTGGAGCCCTCTCTTCACACAGAGTGCAAATACAGGCAGGAGTCATATCTGAGTCTCCATCAACCTGGCTAACACCATTTCTCCTGCCCTGGTGATTACTTGAGACCATGCCATACCCAACTAGCAGGTCCACCAAAGCCTCTTCCAGTGGCTTTTCCATAAAGACGGCCTGTCTTGGCTCATGCTACAGACTTTTCTAAAATCTCTCAAAGGTTCACAAACCCCAAAGAATTAGCATCTGGCCTCAGTGTGCCCCATAACTCTTGCAATGCAATCCCAATTCTGGCAGTAGTGGCAAGTGGCCTCAGTTTACAGCTTAGCCTCTCCCAGACACCTCCAAGCCCAACGGAGCTAGCAAATATCTTTAGATCACTTTGTAGCCTTTACCAAGTGGCCCCAGGTAGGGAACAAGTAGCAGCTAAACTTGGCCTGCAACATAGCCCTATCCAAGAGGCCCCAGAACCAACATACCCGATGGCCGACTTCAGACCACACAAGAGCACCCATCCCCCAACCATCTCCACAAATGACACACCCAAAGGGCAAACAGGGCAGGTACCAGAGCCATGACAAAGCAAAATTTGCTTTGCAAGGTCAGCCCCTGCACAATAGTTCTTCCACTATAGTCATATCCAGTCCTCACAACCAATCAACCTGAATGTCAGTTCCTCCCACTAACATGCAAACAGCAACCAAAGTTCAACTATGACAAGGGAGCATACACAACCCACACAAGGGATACACTTGGAACACCCAGCTCAAGTGAACAGGGAGATTGCCTCTGGACCCCACAGGACACCTACTATGCAAGGCCACTCTACTAAGGCCGGGAATCATAGCAGCCCTACCTAATACATAGAAACAAACACAAAGAGGCAACCAAAATGGGGAGACAAAAAAAATGCCCTAAATAAAAGAACAGGACAAAGATCCAGAAAAAGAATTAAATAAGCGACAAGCAATCTACCAGGTGCAGAGTTCAAAATGCTAGTTATAAAGACGTTCAATGAGCTCAATGAGAACATCAACAAAGAGATAGAAAACATAAAAACAAAGATAGAAAACATAAAAATGAACTAGTCAGAAATGAAGAATTCAATAACTTAAATGAAAAATACATTAGAGAAAATCAACAGTATATTAGATGAAACAAAGAATCTAATCACTGATTTGGAAGGTAGCAGAAACACCCAATTAGAACAGTAACGAGAAAAAAATAATTTTAAAAATGAAGATATTTTAAAGGGCCTCTGGGACAACATCAAGCATAACATTTACATTTTGGGGTTACCAGAAGGAGAGAACAAGGAATTAAAAACCTATTTCAAGAAATAATGATGGAAAACTTCCCTAAACTGGCAAAGGAAATAGACATATAAGCCCAAGAAGCACAGAGAATCCCAAACAAGATGAATCCAAAGAGGTCCACACCAAGACACATAATAATTAAAATGCCAAAGATTAAGACAAAGAGAGAATCTTAAAAGCAGCAAGAGAAAAACATATAATAATTTACGAGGGGGCTCTTATAAGACTGTCAGTTGATTTCTCAACAAAAAAAATTTGCAGGCTGGAAGAGATTAGCACAAAACATTCAAAGTGATGGAATAAAAGACCTATAGCTAGGATGACTCTACCCAGCAATGCTATCATTTAAAATCAAAGGAGAGATAAAGAGCTTCCCAGACAAGAAAAAGTTAAAAGAGTTCAACACCAAATCAATATTATAAGAAATGTTAGAGGGATTTCTTGAGGAAGAAGAAGAAAAAGAGGAGGAGGAGGAGAAGGAAGAGGTAAAAATATGAATAATAAAATGGCAATAATTACACATCTATCAACAATTACTTTAAATATAAATGAATTAAATGCTCCAATCAAAAGATAGGGTGGCTGAATGGATGAGGAAACAAACACTTTACATATGCTGCCTATAAGAGACTCATTTCAGATTGAAAGACACACAGACTGAAAATAAAGGCATGAAAAAAGATATTTCATGAAAATGAAAATGGCAATAACAACAAAAAGCCAGAATTGCAATATTTATACCAGACAAAATAGACTTTAAAACAAAATCTATAACAAGTGACAAAAAAGGACCCAGTAATCACCCTTCTGAATGTTTTTCTGAGGAAACCCAAAACACTACTTTGAAGGGACATGTGAGTCTATATATTTATTGCAACATTATTTACAATAGACAAGATATAGAGGCAACCTGGGTGTCCATCAATAGATAAATGTATAAAGAAGAGATGGTACTTATATACAATAGAATATTGCTTAGTCATAAAGAAGAATGAAATCTGGACATCTACAATAACATAGGTGGAACTAGAGGGTACGGTGCTAAGTCAGACAGAAGTAGATAAATGTCATATTATTTCACTTATATATGGAATCTAGAGAATAGGATAAATAAACAGACAAAACATTGACAGACACATAGATGCAGAGAACATTTTGATGATTATCAGATGAAGGTAAGGATGAGGATGGCTGAAGGGGAAAGGGGATTAAGAGGTACCAGTGATGGTTACAGAATAGTCATGGGGATGTAGAGCATAGCATAGGGAATATAGTTCATAGTATCATAATAACTGTGTATAATATCAGATGGGTGCTAGATTGATTGGGGTGATCACTATGTGGGTTTTGTAAATGTCTAACCACTGTGTTGTACACCTGAAACTAATATAATGTGGTATGACAACAGTAATCAAATAATGAAATTCTAAAAAATAAAAATAAAATAAAAAATACAGCAAGAATACTAGCTCACTATCTCAAAGTTCTCAAAATACCTAAAGAATAATATAATTAATGACACTAACATTTTAAATTGACTAGAAATTTTGAATAAGGACTATTATTGACTCACAAAAGATCATGATATTAATAATATATTTGTATTGTAAAGTACTTTGTTGGATAAAGACCAGAAAATAAAATAAAATATTAATGACATAAAAAAGACAATATATGAAATGTATTTTATTAGTGTATTTTGTTCAGAATGTAGACTTTCCAATAAAAAAAATAAAATATCAACTTTGACACTTTTAACTGTGACATGGTACACACATGGATTTGCCATTTTTTCTCACCTATAAGAGGGTATTTAAAACATAATTTTAAATATAATGGTATTATGAAATGAAATAATGTAGATTGTATAGCATATAGTAAGTTCTCAATAACTTATTATCACATATAAACAAAACAAGACAAGATTAGATTTCTTTTATTTTATTTAATATTAGTTTCAGATGTACAGTACATTTATAAAATTTATGAAGTGATCTCCCTGATTTCTCTAGCACCCATCTGACTCTACAGGTAGCTATTATAATACTATTGACTATATTCCCTATGCTATACTATAAATCCCAGCGACTTTAGTTTTGTAACTACTAATTTGTACTTCTTCATCCCTTCACCTTTTTCACCCACCCCCCAAACACCTCTTCCCTCTGGCAGTCACCAGTTTGTTCTCTGTATCTGTGAGTCTGTTTCTGTTTACATATATAGTTTGTTCATTTATTTTGTTCCTTAGATTCTGAATATAAGTGAAATCACATGGTATTTGCCTTTCTTTGACTTACTTCACTCAGCATAACACCCTCTAGGTCCATCCACGTCGTCGTAAATGGTAAGATTTCTTTTTATCACGACTGGGTAATATTTCATTGCGTATATGTACCATAACTACTCTATCCTAATCATCCATCGATGGGTCCTTAGGTTGCTTCCATATCTTAGCTACTGAGAATAGCACTGCAGTGAACATTAGGGTGCATAAATCTTTATAAATTTAGTGTTTTGGTTTTCTTTGGATAAATACCCAGAAGTGGAATTGCTGGGTCAAAGGTAGTTCTATTTTTTATTTTTTGAGGAACCTTCAAATTATTTTCCATAGTGGCTTCTAATTCGCAATCACACCAACAATGTATGAAGGTTCCCTTTCCTCCACATCTTCACCAGCACTTGTCTTTTATTGATTTATTGATGATAGGCATTCTGACAGGTGTGAGATGAAATCTCATCATGGTTTAAATTCACATATATCTGATGATTAGTGATCTTGTGCATCTTTTCATATGCCTATTGGTCATCTCTTTAGAGAAATACCTATTCAGGTTTTTTGCCCATTTTTCAATTGGATTGCTTTTTTTCTTGTCAAAACAAGATAGATTTCTTAAAACTGTGATCTCTTCTGGAGAATTTGAAACATATTTAAATTCTCAATAATGCAGACTTTTTAGAATATATTTATTTTCACTATATTTGCATTAGCATAATAAATTAAATATAATTATTTATATAAACTGTTAAATATGGCATAATTTTTTTTAATTTGAGAAGATAATGGTTGCCACATTTAAAACAAAGTATAAGAATTAAACTGAGACATCTTATTTAAATCTTTTACTTTTATTTTTAAAGTAACTGTAGTTAACTATACATATCATAAAATATACTTTATTATTTGTTTACTTTTTGTACCATAATGCCCTTTAATTAAGAACATTTCCAGAGGACTATAACACCAAAATTTTACTTTTCTAATTAAAAGAAAAAGCATAGTAAACTGTTTTATTAGTAATGTGAATGACATTATTAAGAGCAGATAATGATTTGGGAAAGTAAACTAAGAATAGGATGAACTAGAGCAGCAGTCTCCAACCTTTTCAGGACCAGGCACCAGTGTTCCTATGAGAATCTAAGGCCTGGTGATCTGAGGTGGAGCAAAGGAGATGATGCTAGTGCTGGGGAGCAGCTGCAAATACAGATGAAGCTTCGCTCACTGACCTACCAATCATCTCCTGCTCTGTGGCCCAGTTCCTAACAGGCCACACACCGAAACCCGTCCTCGATCTGGGTTCAGAGACCACTGAACTACAGCACACAAAGCAAAAACAAAGCACACAGTAATTCATTGTTGAAAGCGGATAGATTTTATGGTTGCCAAATACTTTTACATAGATACATAAGGTTTTGCTATTGTTACATATTCTAAAACTCCACATCTCAAAATTGGAGAATGTATAATTTAATGTCATATAATAGAAAGTATAATTTAATGTCATATAATAGAATGTCATATAATAGAAAAAAATTGAATGTTTGTACATGTGTGTATGAATGAGGAGAGAGAGAGAGAGAAAGAGAGAGAAGAAATGTAAATGTAAATATACATTCATAATAGTACAGAGAATTCATTGTGGTGTTATTTTTTAAAGCAATGGAGAGCAAAATAACTGAAATCGACAACATAATCAGGCTGGCTAGATGGTTTATAATAGATTTATACAAAGAATTATTATGTAGTCAATAAATATATGCAAGATTTATTATTAAGAAAGGGGAAAAATAAGGGGGCAAGCTGTGGAACAGTTTGTATTATATATTGCCATTTGTAATATCCACCTAAAATTTTAGAATCCTTTCAGAATCTGAGTAATCAGTTTTGAAGGTTACTTGGTAAGCTAGGCATGCATATTCTGTAAGAGTAAGAGTAAGTGTTTCTATTCCAGGTTGCAGCAATTATTACAGTAAAGGCATATATAATGCTTAATTTCTTTTTTGGAATGTAGGATGTATAAGAAACTCTAAAGAATGAGAAGTCGAAAATAAGATTTTAATTTTTATTGGTATTAATATTTGAATTTTTAAAACTTGTTTAAGTTTCAATGAATAATTTAGTTTTTAAAATAAAAGATCTTACAAAAATATTAGTTATTTTTATCATTAATTAAAATGTTTTAGTGTCTACTAGACAGATATTTTAATACAAATCTGAATTTATCCAGCTTTAATAAAAGGCTACTATCAATCAAGAATTAAAAGTTTCTCTCTTAGCAACTTTCAAATATAGAATATAATATTAGTAACTATGGTCACTATTCTATACATTTCACAATATATACTTATAGAGAATCGTTATGTTCTACATCTGAAACTAATATATATCAACTATATTTCAATAAAAATAATTAAAAGTTTAATAATTGCTATATTTTCTAAGTTACCTTTGTTACATAAAAACGAATTCGTTTTTTCTTCTTACAATTCTTTTATCATGAAAAAGGTGAATATAAGGAAAATATATAGTTCTGTAAATCCATAGAGAGAATCCATAACAAAATTTAAAGACTGATCATATCCTGTTATAATTTCAAAATACTCTCTAGAACTAAAATACTTCTAAAATAGATGTGAAAACATGCTAACACAAAAGGATTTATTTCTAACAATCTTCTGCTACATAAGTCAGTGTCAGGTTGACAGGCTTTGGCACAGTGAAGCCGAGACTAATAGATTCACATTGACCTTTGTGAGATTTTCAAAAGTGGTTTTCATTCCTACTAAAAAAGAGAATAAAAGATTATTGTCGATACACACATATACAGGACTAGACTCAAATAGCTCTAATGAAATAGAAATATCTGTACTAATTAGAAATTTTCTACAATATAAATAGAAATGTAACATGTTAAAATGATCCTAAATGCACATATTTATTAGTCTCACCAAATGTACATAAAGACATGTTTATAGAAACATGAGAGTCCATAGAAGCATACATGTTTAAGAAACAGCATATTTACACTGGTCAAGATGGCAGAGTAGGTAAATATTGTGTTCGTTTTCTCTCACGACCACATCAAAATCACAACTAAACTGCAAGAGAACCATCAATAGGAGTCGCCTAAAGTCTTGCTGAACAGAAGTCCTAGAACTGAAGATACACAGAAGAGGCCAACTCAAGACTAGTAGGAGGGGCAGAGATTGGAAAAGGGCTGGTCCCACAACCATATATAGCAGGTGAGAATTGGGAGTGATATCTTGGAGCAAGGGGTCCTGGCTCTCCAGTCCAGGCTCTCCAATCCAGAAGTCAGACAAAGACAAATGCCATATAATTTCACTTACTTGTGAAATCTATAGAACAAAATAAACAAACAAAACAGAAACAAGCTCATAGATACAGAGAGTATTTTGATGGTTGCCAGATGGCAGGGCAGTTGTGGGGGTGGGTGAAAAAGGTAAAGGGATTAAGAAGTACAAATTGGTAGTTACAAAACAGTCATGGAGATGTAAAGTATAGCATAAGGAATATAGTCGATAATATTGTAATAACTATGTATGGTGTTACATAGGTACTAGATTTATCAAAGAGATCACTAATATAATATTACATACCGACTGTAATTGAAAAATAAAAAAGTTATTTAAAAAGACAATAAGAGCATATTTACAGAAACATTAGAGAACTTAAAGTGAGTAGATATATTGGTAAATTTATTTATTTACAGAAGGCACCTGCTATCTACATGGCTCCAGGTAAAGCTGTGGGCAACAGGTAGGTGCTGTGTCAGTGTAGGTTACCTGGAAATTGCCTACCAGCTAAGGAGATTGTATGCTATTGAATTCTTATACTGAATATACGTATGTGTTTGTGTAGGGAATGTATAAATAAGCATCATGGGGCAAAGCTTCAAAATATAATCTCTTAAAGTGAGAAATCTATCTCCACAATCTCAGGATTGAATTTCCCTCTTTGATAATAATTGTGAAGGGTCTGAAATTTTACCCTGTTTGCATGTTACAAATTGGCCTGCCATGATCTCGCAGATATTGACAGATGTCACAAGATTCCTGGCCAAGAAATAAACACCTTTATTACTCATGGCACAGCAAGCAATTTGAGCATCATGTATATATTCTCCTTGCCTTTCAAATCCCACGAAACTGATGCTCAGATAAATGCTGCACATACAGTGGCTTGGCATTATAGCTGAAGAACCCTGTGCTTAGGACACCCCAATATTTTCAAGGGAGCTGCTAGTAAATCTGCTTAAACTTTGGTTCAGAGGAAGATGTTGTCTTTATCTCGAACAGCAAATAATTCTGAACTTTGCCCTAAAGAAGGTACTATCTTTGGAAGATGTGCAGAAGTATGAGAGGCCCTTGGAGAACTATCTCCCAACACATTGTTCCTGGATAATCTTCTGACAATAATAAGAATACTAGTCTTTTGAAAGAAGTTTTAAATTATTTCTCGTTAGAATATAATTCCACCTATGCTTTCTCACTGTTAGATTTGTCTGAGATTTCATGATACAGATAATTCTCTCTTACCTATGCAGAAAGAACTTGTTTGAAATATTCTTCCAACTTCAGTAAATATCATTTCTCAAGAATCTGTTGAATGAATGATCCATGGAACAGAATATCAGCCTCTACTCAATTAGTATTCAATTCTTAGATTGATTCCACTAAGTTTCTTTCCAGATTGGATTTTTCTTTTTTTGTAATGACACATGTAAACTGTTAAGTATTGGATAGCCTTTTACTCTAATTATAGTATGGAATTATAATAAATAATAATCTGACTACAGAATGTTATTGAAGTCATTCTAATATTTATTCTGTCAATATCAAAAAAAGTGGGAATATATTCTAAAATATATAAAAATATTTTTTTAAAAAATTATTTTTGCCACTCCCTGGGAGGTCATATATCGATATATGTATATACCTAGACCATAAATGTCTACCTTTAAATATGTTTGTAAGTTCACCCATGTTAAAAATGGGAGGTTGAAAGATTTAACAATATTTAAACATAATAGATAAGTCACCTAATAAGTACTTCACTAAAAATGTTGAAAAGGCTTTGATATTATTTACTCTTTGATTTTCTTTCTAGGAAAATTAGCATAATCTTTGAAAAGTAATGGCAACTATTTAGCTCTTTATAGATCTTATATTCTTCTGTTTCTTCTTCCATTCCTTATTCTCTCATGATAATTGCTACAATTTACATAAATTGGTTGCCAAATATTCTTTTTTCACCTAAACTTTATATTTTCCCAGGAAAATTAATAGACTATAACACTGTGTCTCAAGAGGACATTCACAGTAAAGAAGATAAGAATAGGCCTGAAATGAAGTAGTTGCTTTTTGGATAATCAGATGAGGCATAGTGGTCAATAAATGAAACTCCAATAAAATATTTCAGAGAATAAGCAAAAGGAGGTATAGAATACTTTATTAGTGGATACCTTTTGTTTGAATTTAGATGAACAAACATTTATTCCATTTTTAAATGTTATATGAGAACAATAAAAATATTGTTCCCTTTTTATATATTTAGAACAAAAAGTGTTGTGTTCGTTTTTAAACATGCAGTTTACTGATGGCAGTCAAGCTATACAAAAGAATGAGGCTATAGTAAACTGAGTATAGTCACAATCTTTTTTCCTGACTTAACCTGTAATCCATATGTATTTCACTTTTTCTATGGTCTTTTTGTGTCTAACCATTTCACACTTTTCTATTCTGTTCTTTTTGTTTCTTCAGTCTGAGAAATTACCTGCTGGGCTCTCTGGGGTCTCAATTATTCCTGCTCTAATTTCTGGACTTTATATAAGCATTTTAAAAATGACTCAATGACTCCTTACTTGAGCTTCAATAATTACCCCAGAAATATCCATGTCCTTGTGATTTCCTTAAAAGAAACAGAAGAGTCTCCAAGCTCTGCAATGTGGCTCTGAGATATTAATACCATTCAAGACCAGATAGTCACAAAAAGTGATGTCCTTAATGTTTAAACTTTTTATTTGTAAGAAGAAATGTAATAGAATGAAATGAATACAGGATTTGGTTTTACATGGACTGAAGGACAGTTTACTGTTAAAAAAGATGTGGTTAGGATAACCAGGTTGTATAAGCAATGATTGTGCAAATTTTAAGTTATCTCTGAAAAGTAACAGAATGAAGTCATAAATAATAACTCAGAAGGAAAAAAGACAGTATTTTTTATAGTTGAGAGAAAGTCTCTTTGTTTTCTGTGGTACAAGTGTAATGTTTATAAGGTTATCAGAGAAGCAGTTTTGAAATGTATTCTTCTGCCTTTCCATAGCAGAAGAGATCAGAGGCATATAGATTACATTAACTTTCAAGGTGAAAGTAGTCATATTTTGTACCTCAGCCTTCATATCTAAATGGCAGAGCCATTAATACTCATCGCAAAGTAAATTATTTCTTTCTTTCTTTCTTTCTTTCTTTCTTTCTTTTTTTTTAATATTGTAAGCCTAAACAAGTCTCTTAAAGGTTAGAAGCATGGCACATTAGAGTTTTCCTAGAAGCACTTCAATCTGATTGCGGGGAAACTATGTATGAGCTTTCCATATTTTAATTTATCACATCCAAATCCAATCTATCTAAAATAATTTTTTCAACTTTTCAAGATGTTTATTCATCTTAGCAGATTTGAGTCTGCAAGATAAGGTTTATAGTTCTTTTTCTGTTTCCTAATGCAATAAAATGGAAATAAATATATATTAGATAATAAACACTCAAGTATCTAGAAGAATACATAAAAAAGAATGATGTGAAAATACGTGATAATCAGGAAAGAGTTCCTTGACATATTATCCATCCTAGTAATATGAATTTTTTTAGCTTTCCACATTTTATGTTTATGTAATGTAATTTAAATGTATTTAAATATATTTAGTAAGCATTTGTAGTTTAGTCACTGTGTATAATAGAGAAACGCACAGGCAGACATTCTAACCATAAAAACTTTGAAATCTGACAGGAACCATAAAATATATATGTGGAGGTGTGGAGAGGAAAAACATATAAATATATGTATATGATATCAAATATAATGTATATAATAAAAGACAGAATATCATGTCTTAGGTTAATTGTAAGATCAGGATAAAATTAAATTGCAAATTTAAATGTCAGACAACATATCCTGCTAATAAAGTAAATGTAAATTAAATAATGCCATGTATATCAAGAGCCGTTAAAATTGTTGTGTTTCCCATTGCTAAGAAGTTCTAACATACCCATCTAAGCAATAAAAGCTTATACACCTAAAATTTGTTTTTCTGTAATTCAAAAGAACTTAAATGTTAAACAATAGAGGAAATTTTTTTTATAATTTGTCTCAATGAGATATAATACTGTTTTAAAAGGATTGCTTTAAAGACTATAGTAATAAAAAATATGTTAAGTAAACATGACTTTAATTTGACTAAATCATGATAAAATTACTTTAGAATTAAAAAGAATGAAAAAATGATCCTAAAATATAGCAAGCAATATATGAAAAACATTAAACATCATTATCAATTTAAAATGAATAACATGATGTAGTTATTTTTGTTATTATCTAAATATATTGTTTTGATTTTTCCCCCTTAGTAAATAGATAATAACATCTTGATTCTCTCCCCAACCTTATTTTTGTATATGATTTAAAATATTTAACTGCCCATTCTTTGGGAAGTTTTTCTAAGATTAATACCTAGTAGTTTTTTTAAAGTAAAGATTTGTGGATTGAGGGATTCTTTTGTGCTATGTAGAATAAATAAATTTTTGGCTGTAATATTTCTCAAATATATAAGCCTTTATCATGTAACTTTTTTTTTTTTAGATATATCTGGGTCTATAGGCATACTATATCTTTCTATATCTTTGTACCATATTGTGAATGGTCAGATCAGCATCATTCTTCCCTATATTGCATGGGAGAAATCTTAGAAATACACTTCCCAGAATCTCTTGTCAGCAGGATCCTTGGTTAGATTCTATCAGTAAGAGACATTTACATAAGATTTAGAAGACTGAAGAAAAGGAGAAGCCATTAACCTCCTCTGGCACTGGTAGGCAAACACACAAGATTTGTATGAACTTCCAAGCACATATGTGAGTGAATCACTCACTTTGATTTTGCAGAAAGAAGAGTTCATTATTATCAGTTTTGTGTAATCTCTTAAAGGGACATATTTCTTTGACCCCTGCTCACCAAGCCCTTTTGAGAGTTCTCTAGGCACTCCTAATTTTTTGTGTTATAATTCATTTCTGTTAAAATACCTTGGGTATTTGGAAATACTTAGTTATTTCTCTAACACTTTAAATATGAGTAAACTCTGACTGTTAACTATTCATATCTACATCAATAAGTATGTCTCTTTATGTCTGTCTATAACTGTATCTATAATTACTTACCTGTTGATAAAAAGGAGCTTTTTAGAGATGTAAAAACTAATGCTAGAATTGCCTTTGAACAATGATTTCCATGAAATCCAAGAGTTCAGTTTATATACAACTAAAGATTTTTCTAAAATATCTGTCTTGGTCAACTGTTATAATTCATAATTTTACCCAGTGGCATGCCAAGGGGTGTTTAAAGATACATTTAAAATAATTTCTAAAATTGTAAGTTAAAAATAAAATATTAATTTTAGTATATTTTCTTCTGATTCTATTCGTAATCAAAGAAAGAAGCAGAATTGTTTGTAAGAGCATTGTTTCAACATTTATGTTAATTTCTTGGAAATCACTTGCAAAATTTTTAATTTATTACTACCTTTACATTTTAAAATTATAGAACTCAGTATCTGTACTCACTGTTTATGAAGATAATAGCTACAGTTATCATTTAGAACACAATAATGATAGTTAATTTTACTCCTCAGGTCTTTTGATTAGAATCTGATGTAGTTCTTGAGAAATGACAGCTCATTAATTTAAGCAATACTATCTTAGAATAAAAATCACAGAACTCTACAACCTCCAACAGATTTAGGAGTATGTAAAGTATTGGGTTAAATATCAAATCTGAAAAAAATATAAAATAATTTTAAAACTTTTATAAAAAGTTTACTATCTAATGAACAGGGTTTAAGTATAGGAGAGTATTTCACTAAATGTCTGATGTTTTAGTAAAGAACTGATAAGTGTCATAGTCATTCAGAGTTGAGAATAGATTCGTCACAAAGAAATTTATTGTAGTACTTTGTATTAAATTGTGTCCTTCTATATTTTAAAATACCTTAAACTATTTTATCTTCTAGTAAATTATCATCAAATGTGTTTGATTTTGGGTCAATAATCACTGTTAATAACAATTTATTAACCAATGTAGTCAGGCCCTTGTTTACTTTTATAGTTTGAAATTTTATTGATTCTGAAATTGTTCAATTCTCTCTCTTCTATACCAGTACCTCAGTTCTGTATCTTCACTTGATTTGATCCATCTCAGTGAGTCTATTGGCTTCTAAAGTGTCTCTGTTCTTACTGCTTTTGTCTCCCCAAGGAACTTGGAAACTTGCTCTACAAGCAGTCAGGAACTGGTCTCCCTCAAAAACTGCCTTGGATCTTGAAGAAGAGGGCCCCCTGGTCTCTTTCAGTTCTCAGGATATAAGGATCCTATTTGCCTTCTTTTATTATTCAGTTTGTCCATATCTGTATCAAACACACTCTGCATGCTTTCACAGCATAATATTTCAGTACTAAGAAAACATTTTAAATGGGTTAAAGGTGGCTCCCTACTGTACTTTTATTCTTAAAAGTATCTCTAATAAACAAGTTCAACAGTTTCAGGATACAAGATCAACATATAAAAATCAGTTGTATTTCAATATTCCAGCATTTTTTTTTATTAGTCAAAGGGCTTATCCAGAAGAAATATCTGATTTATTTCATAGTCTGTTTAGATAAAGTGAGCCAATAGTAGCTAGACAGTTTTTTTTTTTTTTTTACCATCTTATGTATTAGAAGACATTACACAATTGAGATTAAGCCCCGCTTGAAGAGAGAGACCAATGCAAAGCTGGCTCTATTTTTTCTTTATTATTTATTTTGAAATAATTTTAGATTTTAGAAGAGTTGCAAAAATATTGTTCTGGTATACCCTTCACCTAGCTTCCTCTAATGTTAATATCTTACATAACCATGGCTATTTATCTAAGAGTTTCATTTTAATGGACAAATGTTAGTGAAGAATACAGGGCTTCAAAAATAAACCTCCATTTCTTCTTTGCATGCCTATTTATTCAATGCTTTTATAATCCCATTTACTAGATTAAAATAGAGAGTAGCTCAAAGAGGTAAGTGCCAACCACTCTTCTAGGTGCTAGAGATAGCATAATAAATACCATGACAAAATTCCTGCACTCATGGAGATTAGGCTTTAGAGTGAAAGACAGGTAAAATATAAGACAAATAAATCATATAGCACAATAAATTGTGCTGAGCAGTATTGGCAAAATTAAAGCAAGGAAGGGAGATACTGTCTGGAAAGAGGAGTTGCAATTCTAAATAAAGTGGTCAAGAAAGGCCTCTTTGGTGTTAAATTTTAGTAAAAATATGAAAGTTTCATACTCGAGACTTGCAAATACCTGAGAAATACATTTAAGAGTGAAGGAACAAGAACGAAGACTAGGAGGCATGAACAGGGTAGAAAATTCAAGTAGCAGGAGTTGTACTACTAGAACAAAAGGATGAGTGCATGCCGGGAAGGCTCCTGCCTTTTGACTTTTGTGTCTACTCTTTCCTCTGCTTAGAACACTCTTTCTCCAAATGTACACTTGGTTAAGTTTTTATCTCCCTCAAGTCTATGCTCAAATCTCATCTTCTCAATGAGGCTTACTCTAACCACTGTTAAAATAAAAAACAAAAACAAAAACAAATAAAAACCAACCTTGAAAAATTTCCTTAGTAGACAAACCCAGTTTAGTCATACAAGTGAAGCTTAATTTAATTTATTCAATAAGACTAATATAACCAAGGTCATTTCTTGTTTATACCTCTGGAAATCATAAGTAAAAAAAGTTGTTTCCCAAGGTTGCTATGAGATAACCATTGACCAATTCTCTATCATTTAAAGAAAGTCTAATATTATAATAAATCACTATGAATAATAAAGACACTGCCTTCTCACTTTATAAGCTGCTTTATAACAATATACCCCTGAGCCTCTTTCCATGTTTTGGTTTAAGTGCTCCCAGTGCGCTATCTTTTCAGTGTGTGCACCATAAACTTTTACTAATTACTACTTTGTCAATTCATTTGTTTTATTTCTTCTATTTCTGTACTTTTGACGCCATCCAACTTAATATTGCAGACTGTTTCTCTTTCCACCATTAAAAATTTGACATTCTGGATCCCTCTTACCCTGATCTATTTTACTGTTCTTCATAGAATTTATAATAGAGAATATAGTTTATGTTTTAAGTCATATTTGTTATTGCGTTTCTTCTTTGCTTGAATGTAAGCTTATGAAAGGAGTCATCAATTTTGTTTTGTTCAGCGATAGGTACCAAGCATTTAAAAGAGCGTCTCACATGAAAATATTCAATGAATAACTCAATGAATGAATGGAAAATGAAATAATATATTGAAGAAAGAAATAAATACAGGGCTTTATCCAGAGAATGGCATAATAACTTAGATCTGTTGTATAGAATAGCTTATAGGGTAGCAATTGTGGAAGTAGGGAAACACACTATGAATGCAGGGAAGAGAGATTGGTGACTTGGACCAGGTAGCTATAGAGAGAGTAATGGGTGTTCAGCATCTAGATATATTTTTGCTAATAGATTGGATGCAATTTATAATACAAAGAGAAAAAAAATGAGTATCATGCCAAGGATTTTGGTTGAAACAGCTAGACAGTATTTCATTTGACTAGGATAGACTGCTGGAACAGATTTGGGTAGGCAGGAGTAATCTGAAGTTCCATATTAATATAATCATCTAGAGACTAAGCGTGGACAGAGAATAAAAGTTCAAGTATGGAGCCAAGGGTACTCCAACATCTAGAGATGAAGGAGTGAAGAAGGACTGAAGAAGACTAGGTAGAAGTAACCATTTATGTAAGAAGAAAATCAATAATGTATGAAGTCCTGGAAACCAATGGTGGGAGTGATCAATTTTGTCAATTGTTATGGATAGGTCAAGTAATAAGAGGTATTCAATGAATTACTCTATTAACAAGTTAATATTAATAGAGTAATTTAGAGATTATTGGTAAACTTGGCAAAGCCTATGAACACCTCTCATCCACTCCAACACACACACATTACTTCTCACACACATTCAATTCCCCTTATTCTAGCATACAGTCAGAGCTGATATAGGTCTCACAAAAATGTCTTTTTCTTACTAATAAATTTGCATTGGATTTATCATTTTAAAATTCCATGCCTTTGGGCTGTGGTCAGTGAATTTTTAGAATTATGGTGACAGAATTCTTACTTTTGGTCAGAAACAAGAACACAGATACAGAGGCCATGCGAATCAAAATGGTCCATTTCTTGGTCTATTTCTGCAACATCTTAGCTGTGTATCATTGATTGGGGCCCCTCTGGGTTTCAATGTCATTTTTTTTTTATAAAGAAGAGAGAATGGATTAAATTTAGAGACTATAAATCCCTCTAAGTCTGAAAAGAGATCCCTGGATATCAAGTGCTCAAGTACTGATGTGAGACTTGATTATGCGGAAGGGAGCCAAGAGTCCAGAAAGAGTATATGAACTACATCAGATATATTTTGCTTTTAGTTAGCCATGGGCACCAATCCCCATTATTTGAGCTGCCTTGGGAAGTTTACAACTCATTATAAGCATTGGAGCTTAATTTCACCATGAGAGCCCACAAATTTTATGATAGTGCAAATCATTATTACCAAAATCTCATTAAGATCTGAAGTTATCTAATTGAAGTATAGAATTATGTACAATGTTAATGAAATGATTATGACACACAAATGTCATTTTGAAGACTTAGAGAAATAACAAGTTTTAAAGAGTCTAAAATTTTATGCCACTAGGTATGATAGGCCACTCTTTTCATCAAGAAATGTTTATTATCTCAATAAAATCAACAAGTTTTTTTGGAGGAATAGAACTGTAGTATAATATAGATAACAGATGATAATTTACTCCTATATATTATCTTGCTATAAATGATTATATGAATTTTTTATAATTATGCACAGTTCAATTTTATTGAAAACACTGATTTAAAATTAAACATCCTTCCAAATTTTTATTAATTTTAGATTTATTAAAAGGAACATTTCTGGACATTTAATCTAAAGGAAATGATAAGTGATACAAAAAGTTTTAAAACCCTCAAGTTAAAAATTAATTTAATAATCTCTACTTTAAAATTTTATGGTTTCCCTTCACTTCTGTAATCTTATTCTAAGATTAAATGAATGGCCCTAATTATGCATAAACTTGAAAAAGAAATGGATTGCTCATTTAATTGTATAGCCCATAGTGTAATACCTTTATCCACAAGAGGTCTCAAATATGTTTTGATTGATGTGTGGCACTGCATCATTCAATCCTCAGGTCAAAACTTTTTGTGCATTTCAATTAATTTTTCCTGTTAAAACATATTTTAACTGATGATATCAGAGACTAAAGGTGACCTAGGAGCCAATAAGGAAGCACATATCATTGTACAGAACAATAGATGTGGTCATTTAGTACTTGTAGACCATAATGTTGGGAACTTTATTTTAATTTGTAAAGTACATAAGTGAAAATCAATATACAGTGTATTATTTAAAGTTAATTTTTAGGAAAAATCCATATATTTTAAAAACATATTATTGACTATCATCCTTGTGACTTATTTAAGTTTTTTGTTATATCCTAATTGACAAAATTATCATGAAAATCACTTCTATTTTCATAAAGTTATGGCAATGATGGTATGAATAGCTTAGGCTTCATTGCTCCATAATCTATTATAGAGAAGTGTTCACTGCTCAAAGATACAGCATGACATAAAGTTTACTTCCTAAAACATTCCAGCTAGATAGACATTAACAAGTGACCAAATTTTAAGTTCTTACTTTCCTCACCTATAAAATACTAATTATTAATTTATTCAAATAAATTTAATTTGTGATTATTATATGCCAGCTATTATTTTAGACTGTGAAATGGTTGTAAAGTAACAATGTAAACAGGACAGGTGATATACTGATCTTATAAAATTTCATACTTATTGTAGGCTAAACTGATAAACCTACATAAGAAAATATCACCTAGTAATAAATCCTATAAAAAAATAACTTTTGATCCAGTGGCAATTAAAGTCTTATTTGAAGACATATGAATAAAGAGAAGGCATGAAGATTTGTGGTAAAAACATCATCAGGAAGATAGTTATTGTAAAAGTCCTGAATTAAAAATAATTTATTATATTTGATTAACACAAAGAAGGATGTTTGGCAGAAGTAAAAGGTGGTAGAAGATGAAGTAAGAAAGGGAGGTAGGAAACAGAACATGTAGGATCATGAAAGAAAGTGAATAAGTTTTGAGTTTTATTCTAAAACAGTAAAAAGCCATCAGGAAATTCTTTTCAAAAATTAATTGATTTTAGAGCAGTTTTAGGTTTACAGAAAAATTTAATGGAAAGTAAAGAGTTCCCATGTAACCCATCAACTCCCTCCTGTCACAGACATAGTTTGCCCTATTATGAACATCTTACATTAGTGTGGTATATTTTTACAATTGATGAACCAAACTCGTTGCATTATTATTAACTAAATTCCATAGTTTACTATAAGGTTTATTCCTTGTGTTGTTCACTCTATGGACTTGGATAAATGTACAATGGCATGTATACACCATTGCAATGTTAGACAGAATAGTTTCCCTTATCTAAACATCCCAACGTTCCACCTATTCATCTCTTCCTCCCTCTTTAGAGACTCTAACAATCACTGATTATTTTACTGTCTCTATAGTTTTGCCTTTCCTAGAATGCCATATATTTAGAATATTACATTATGTAATCTTTTCAGGTTGCTTCTTTCATTTAGCAATATGCATTTAAGGTTCTTCCATGTCTTTTCATAGTATAAAAACTCATTTCTTTTTATTACTGAGTAATATTGCATTGTGTGGATACTGCAGTTATTAAATGACATCTTGGTTACCTCTAAGTTTTGTTACTTCCAAATAACTAGCTTATAAATAAAGCTATTTATTTATAAACAACCTTGTGCAGATTTAAGTGTACATAAGTTCTCAATTCCTTTGGCTAAATAGCAAGAAATGCAATTACTGGATTGTATGTTAAGAGTATGTTTAGTTTCATGAAAATCTGTCTAACTGGCTTCCAAAGTGTCAGTGTTATTTTGCATTTTCACCAACAATAAATGAGAATTCCTGTTGCTCAACATCCTTGTCAGTATTTCATGTCGTCAATGTTTTGGAATTTAGCTATTCTAATAGATGTGTAGTCGTATCTTGTTTTAACTTGCAATTTTCTGATGAAATGATATTGAGCATCTTTTTCTATTTGGCATCTCTTTGACTTTTTTTGGTAAGATATCTCTTCAGATATTGTGTCCGTATTTAATTGGGTTGTTTTATTTCTTATTGCTGAGTTTTAAGAGTTCTTTATATATTTTGTATAGTAGTCTTTTATCGGATATATGCTTTGCAAAAATTTTCTTTGAGTGGCTGCTTTTTCTTTTTGTTTCCTCATTTATCTGTCTTTTGCAGAACAGAAGTTTTTAATTTTAATGGGGTCCAACACATAAATTTGTTATTTCATGGATCATGTTTTTAGTGTTATATTTAAAAAGTTATCACCAAACCCAAAGTCATATAGAGTTTCTTCTACACTTTCTCCTGGAATTTTTGTCATTTTGCATTTTACATTTAGGACTGTGATCCATTAGGAGTTAATTTTTGTGAGAAGTATAAGGTCTGTACCAAGATTTATTTATTTTTTCTTACACATGGATGTCCTAGCATCATTTGTAGCAAAGGCTAGTCTTTCTGCATTGAATTGCCTGTATTCTTTGTTAAAGATCAGTTCAGCATCAGGAACTTATAAAAGGAGCAATTTATTATATAAATTTTTGTTTTTCAAATACTATTCTGTTATATCAAGGATGGGTCATAATAGTGGTAAGAAGATAGAGATGAGAATTAAAGAGATTCTGGAGAATGAATCAAATAAATGGTGGAATTTTTGGACATGAGGGTAAGAAAAAGTAAGAAATCAGGACATAATAATGCTTTAGCAATCTGAATACAGTTGACGAGGACAGACGACTTCTTAAAGTCACATGCAGCTTAAGTCTCTATGACTTTAATGTTAACTGTGAAATTTGTGAGTTGTTAAAATGATGGAGGGGGTTGTTTATTTCTGTCTCTATTTTTATTTTTGCTTTATAACCATAGATTTTATAATTTGAAATTTTATTTTAAATTGTATATAATTGCTATAAAGTTTATTTTATAAAAGTTAGTTATACCACCGATATACCATGACTGAAAATGGTTAGAAGACATGAAAAAGAATCAGTGTTAAAGTATTTAACATGCTGATATCTTGAGAACAAGATATCAGCATGTTAAATACTTTAACCTTTTATTTTTCAGAATGACAGTAGCAGGAATAAGTATTATTTTGCCCTTGACATTACATTCAATGATTCCTTACAATCTCTCTCTCTCACACACATCTACATATAAATATACATATATTTTCAACCTCTCTCATTTTCCAGGGGAGAGTCCCTCTTTAACAGCCTAATGATAATTATTCCAATTCGGAGTTAGAAAACAAATTTAAAAAAGTAAAAGCCATAGAGGTGAAAAGACATTCACAAGGAAATGTAAAGTGAGATCTATACTAATCTATATAATGAAGGGCAAGAAGGAAGAGGCACTTTAGGAAGTATCCGAGAGAGTTTGAGAAGAAGAGAAAAAGGAATATAGGAAGTATTTATCAGTGTAATAACTTAAGAATTTTAACAATGTTTTTGGAAGATGTAAGTTATGACTGAAATTCCTTTTAAATTACCTTTATAGCTGTTGCATCATATTTCTCTGAAAGAAATGCCACTTTAAAACTAAATCGTTGATCACTAGTTGGTGGTTTCATTTGGATGACAGATGCGAAAAACAAGTCTTTGTGAATATGGGGAAGGGGCAGGAGAACTTACTGGCATGATGCTGTTGAACTTATTTTGGTTACTCTTTATCTTTTAAGGTATCATACATCCATTAGTGTGAAGGCAGCAGAGTATCTGTCTTTGAAGTCAGATAGGACTCAGTTAATATCTAAAGTTTTTAACTATGTGACTTTGAGCTTGTTTATTCATTTTCATCACCTTAAAATGAGTTAATGAAATAATTAATTCTCAGGCCTTCTTTGAGTTTTAAATAAAATAATGGATATGAAATGTTTACTAAATTTCCAGGACATAAAGAAGTAAATTAATAATGGCTAGTTATTATTGACTGTTCATTGTATTTTTATGAAAAAAAATAGAAGCACTGAAAAGGTTAGACTGACAGAGTGGGAAAGGCAGAGAGGAAAAGCTCTCTGAGAAAATATGCACAAAAAAATCCTTAATGGATATCTGAATAATGCAAGTTTGGAATAGTTGAATGATTGATTGAATGAATTCACAGAAACTTTTTACAATTCTGTTTAAATAGTGAGTGTTTAATTTCTATGCTGCTAAAAATTATTTCAAGGGAATAACTACTTTTGTTGTTTCTCTTCCACATATCAGTTCTTTCTCATTTAAACATCTTTTATTCTCTGGAAATATTAACGTTCTTCACAATTTAATAAATGATTAATGTAGCTAAAGTATTCTTTGTAATAATCAGTTAGAAGACATATCTAAATAAAAGGCCAGGGTATTTTTTATTTTAGCTCTGTTGTCAACTGAATATATAAATTACATTAATCATCCTTAAAACATATTTTCAATATACTTAATGTAAACTATTTATTTAAAATGATATAACTAATTGAAACATGATCTAGCCACTATTTTTTACTTTTGGTGTTTTGTATGACTAAAATTAAATGATTAAATATGACTCATGTAGATAACTATTTACAGCTTGGTACAAATGCATTTACTTCTTTCAGATGAACTCATTAGTTACCTAATAAAAAATAAAATAAAATAAAGAATTACATGTTTAATAATAAGACTAATAATATCAATAATAATAATTTAATAATAATAATAATAAGACTGGAATGGTATTTGGACTAATTCTTCTTCTGAAAACAACTGAAAATGCTGAATGACACATATTTTAAAGCATCTAAAAAGAGATAAGAAAACAAGAAATAATTGTGCCAATATCTAAGGTAAACCAGGAGTCTAGGAAATAAGGAGAGTATTGAATTCCTTTAACCTGAGAGCATTTTCAGAACCTAGAAATCACTAGCTTGTGTGCCCAGATTAAAAGAGAGAACCAAAGATACTTACCTAAGGAATACAAAAGGCTACATATGCAAGTTAAGTGTGACCTAAGAGCAAACATGCCATACACCCACACCTTGAGTGACTGTAAGGAAAATTTTCTAGCAAAATACTACATAATTGTAAATTCTACTCACCCCTCACAAGGATTCACCACCTAAGTTGCCATTACCTGGGCATTCTAAAACCTCAAACCATAGATTTAATCTAAAGTTTTCTAGACAGGCTGTCCTGTTGCTTTGTACTGAAGGAATGTATGTCTATGTTAAATGAATTCCTTGTTGCATACCTAAATAAATTTCTACAAATATTGTTACAAGGGAAGAAAAACTCTAAAACACTAATAAATATTATTAACAAAGCATTAGAGCCAACCAAACAACTGATATGACAAATAGATCAGCAAACATTTAGGTATTTTAGAAATTAGTATTATCAGATAACTATGTTCATTATATTTAAAGATATAAAACGCATGTTTTAAATGTTTACAGAAAATCGGAACTACTGAAAATGATCTGATTTTAAAGAATCTTATACAACTTTTAGAAAATAAAATATAAAAAGTATGACGTTATGAACTGAACTTATAATTTAAAATTTTTATTTTTAGATTGAAAGGAAGCATGGAGGAGTGAGAGATGTCCCCTGACTTCTCCCCTTGAAACAATAAGCTGAACATCTAAAATTCAACAAAAAACACCAAAACTTCACACTAGCACTTCTGAGCGTGGGATCTGCGCATAAGAGTTACCACAGGTCAGAACTCTGGGAGTCAGGCAGTGGACTGAGAGAAATAAAGAAGCTGCCATCAGAGCTCCCTGTAGGGGGAAAGGAAGGAGGAGAAGGTGCGGCGACACTCCTGAACAGCCATGCCTAGGAGAGTTTGTGAGTTCCATTCAGTCAGCGGCGGGGCCCAATCATAAGGGCAGAAAGCAGAGAAGTGGATGGCGGAGAAATAATAGTTGATTTTTACTGGCCACAGTTGCAAAACCAAAGCAGCCGCAGTCCACAGCTCCCCACACAGAGAGCTGCTTCCCCCATACCCTCTAAGACTGAACACCACACAGCTCCAGGGGCATCTGCGTAAATGCTGACAAGACTCTTGCTGACACTGACAGGGACTGAAACTGAGGGTGGCAAGCATGATTAAATATCTACAAGAAAATAAAGGCATTATATAAAGGCATTATTCAGGCTTTATATAAAGCAGGGATCCAAGAGGCTTAGAT
>NW_011888791.1:5329762-5335241 GCF_000151845.1 Pteropus vampyrus
CAAATGGCATTCAGAGAAAAGTGGGAGTAGCGGTACTAATATCAGATGAAATAGACTTCAAAATAAAAAAGGTAAAGAAAGATACTGAGGAACACATCATAATGATAAAGGGAATCATGCACTAAGAAGACATACCACTTCTTAATAGCTATGCTCCCAATCAGGGAGCCCTGAAATATTTAACACAATTACTAAAGGGAGAAACGGACCAAAACACTATCATAGTATGGGACCTAAATGCCCCACTGTCAAATATGGACAGATCATCCAAACAGAAAATCAATAAGGAACCATCATACACTGCTGGTGGGACTGCCAATTGGTTCAGCCACTATGGAAAACAGTATGGAGATTCCTCAAAAATTTAAGACTTGATCTACCATATGATCCAGCAATCCAACTGCTGGGTATTTAACCAAAGACTTCAAAACCCATATCTGAAAAGATATTTGCAAGTCAATGTTAATAGAAACAGTATTCACAGTGGCCAAGACATGGAAGCAACCGAAGTATCCCATGATAGATGATTGGGTAAAGAAGCTGTGGCACATATATACAGTGAAATATTACTCAACCATAAGAAGATATGAAATGCTGCCATTTGTGACAATGTGGTTGGACCTGGAGATAACTATGCTAAGTGAAATAAGCCAGACAGAAAAAGTTGAAAATCACATGATATCACTTATATGTGGGATATAAACCTAAAAGCTACAAATGGATAGGACAAACAGAGACTTAGGGACATGGACAATGAACTAGTGGTTATCAGAGAGTAGAGGTGGGTGAGGAGGGAAGAGGTAGATGTGGTAAAGGAGGTCAAATATAAGAGGTTAGGGGGAGGGTGAAGTGGATAAAGGAGATCAAATATATGGTAGCTGAAGGAAACTGGACTTTGGGTGGTAATCACACAATAGAATATATAGATATCAAACTATAACGTGCACCTGAAAATTATATAATTGTATTAACCAATGTTATCCCAATAAACAATTTAAAAAAAAAGGAAAAGAAAATGCAGTCAATAGAAACCATCCTAAGATGGCCCAGGTATTGAATTTTGCAGAAATAGGCATTAATACATGTTATAAACGTGATAAAGAATTTAAAAAGATAATTTTTCAATAATGAAAGGAAAATATGAGTGTGATGAGTGAATAAATAGATAAGTAAAAACTATAAAAATGGAATTTCTGGGACTGAAAATCACAATAATGAAATTTTAAAAATTAACTAGGGTTAATATTTGTTTACAGGTTTTTTCCTTTGAATTAAAACTTACATACAATAAAATTAGTGTATTAAGAGTATATTAGTATATTAAATAATTTAAAGAAAATTTGACAAATGCATATACCAATGTAATAAAAAATACTTTTAAGATGTATAATATCATCCTAGAAAATTCTTTCTTGTCTTTCTTGTTAATCTTCATTCCTAAACAACCATCATTCTAATTTTTTTCTACTATATATAAATGTATCTGTTCTGGAACTTCATATGAATAGAATCATAGAGTATAGGTGTCTTCTGTGTCCAGCTTTTTTCACTCAGCATAGTACTTTTGAGATTCATTCATTTTGCATAAATCAATAATATTCAATTTTGTATAGTTTAATAAAATTCCATTGTATGAAATTTGTTTTTCCATTCAATTTTGTATAGTTTAATAAAATTCCATTGTACCACAATTTGTTTTTCCATTCACCTGTTTATGCTCATGTGGCCAACTCCAGTCTTTTAATATTATAATTTAAGCTCCTAAAAACATTCTTATACAACAGTTGCACCTTTTAATTATCATCAATGTATTTTGAGTTCTGGTTACCTCACATATTTATATTGAGTCTTGAATTAAGTAATATAAGTTCTCTTCTCTTTCAGGATTATTTCAAATATTATAAATTCTTTGAATTTCCATATATATTTTAGAATCAGTTTGACAAATTTCTTCAAAAAGACCATTGGCATTACCACTGAAATCATAATGAATGTATAAACCAGTTTAAGGTGAATTGAAATAATAATTATACTGAGTTTTATAATATACAAATATTGTATATCTCACAATTTATTTGTCTTTATATTTTATTCATAATATTTTGTTATTTTTAATGTGCAGGACTATAATTTCTAAACATTTTGGATTTTGATACTATTGTAAATGGTATTGTTTTAAATTTCATTTTCCAATTTTTATTATTAGCATTTAAAATTACAATTAATTTTTGCACCTATCAATTTTCTAAAGTGACTTTTTAGTACACATAGTTGTTTGTAGATTACTTAGGATTTTCTATGTAAACAATCAACAGTTGCAAAAAAAGAAAATTTACTTCTCTCTTTCTGAACATTATGCCTATCTTTTATTTTGCCTAACTATTATAAGACTGAATATAAGTGGATATGTGAGTGTGGACATCTTTGCTTTTTCTCATTTTTTTTTTTTCTAAAAACACTTTATTGAGGTATAATTGATATATAAAGAACTATACATATTTAATGTGTACAATTTGATATTCGAACATGTGTGAATACCTATTATAGATAGCATCACCATAATCAAAGAAACAGACATATCTAACACCTCCTCAAATTCCCCCTACCCCTTTTATATTTGCAGTAAATTAGATTTATCCTCTTTATAAATTTTGAAGTGCACACTACCATATTGTTAGCTATAAAGCACTCTATTGTACAGTAGATCTCTAGAACTTATTTATCATGCATAACTAAAACTTTATACCCATTGAACAACAACTCCCCATTTCTTCCATTTCTCAGGCTCTGGAAACCACTATTATATTCTCAACTTCTATGAGTTTGATTATTTTATATACCTTATATAAATGGAATCATGCAGTTTTTGTCCTTCTACAGCAGGCTTATTTCATATATATAGTGTCCTCCGGGTTTATCCATTGTGTAACAAATGGATAAACTTTTTTTTAAGGGATTTCCTTCTTTTTAAGGGGTAAATAATATGAAATACCGCATTTTCTTTATCCATTCATTTGTTGTGGAATTTTACGTTGTTTCCACACCATGGCTATTATGAATAATGCTTCAATGAACATTAAAATGCAAATGTCTCTTTGAGATCTTGGTTTCAATTCTTTTGGATAAATGCCTAGAAGTTGTATTACTGAATCATAAGGCAGTTTTATGTTTAAATTTTTAGGACCCTTTATAATGTCATTTTCCATAGCTACTGCATCATTTGTCCCAAACCCAAACTGTAAGAGTTTCAATTTCCCACATCCTTGCTAATACCTGTTGTCTTTAGTTTTTTTCTTTATAATTAATCATCCTACTAAGCATGAAATGATAGCTCATTGTGGTTTTCATTTGGATTTCTCAAATGATTAGTTTGTTGAGCATCTTTTCATATCACTGTTGGTCATTTATATGTCTTCTTTGAAGAAATGTCTACTTAGTTCCTTTGCCCATTTTTTTAAATTGGTTTATTTGTGTTTGCTTGTTCATTTTGCTATTGAGTTATAGCAGTTCCTTATATGTTTTGGATAGTAACCCTTTATCAAATGTATGCTTTACAAATATTTTTGCCAAGGAGACATAAGACTTGTAGAAGACTGAAAACCACAAAAGCAAATCACTGATGAAACAAATGAAAAGATATGCCATGTGAATGAATTGGATGTTGGATTTAATATTGTTAAAATGTCCATATTACCCAAAGCAGTCTACAGATTCGATGCAATTGCTATCAAAATCCCACTGTCATTTTGTGCAGAAATAGGAAAATAATCCCAAAATTCATATAGAACTAGAGACTCTGAAGCAGCTAAAACAATCTTGAGAAATAAGAATGGAGCTGGAGGTATCACACTTTCTGATTTCAAAATATATTACAAAGCTACAGTAAGTAAAGTGATATTGTACTGGCATAAATACAGACATATAGACCAATGAAACAGAATTGAGAGCTACTCAATCAGAAATCTACTCACACATATATGATCAACCAATTTTCAACAAGGTTGCCAAGAATACAAAATGAAGACTATATTGTCTTTTCAACTGTGTGAGAAAAATGGATATCCACATGCAAAACTATGAAATGGGACCTATGTCTTACTCATACACAAAAATTAACTCAAAGTGCATTAAGAGTTTAAACTTAAGATTGAAGTTTCTTAAACTCCTAGAAGAAAACATCCAGGAAAATCTTCATGACATTGGTCTTCACAATGACTTCATGTATATAACATCAAAGTACAGTCAATGAAAACATAAATAAATAAGTAAGGCTATATAAAACTAATAAGCTCTGTACAACAAAAGAAACAAAATGATGAAAAACTAATCTATAGAAATGTAGTGTACATCATTTTGGTAACTATAAAAGAAAAAAATGAAAAAATAAACACACACATAAGAATAGGACCAGTACACATTACTGCCATAAATGAACTCTACCAGACACAAAATTAAAGAACTAAAGGACTTAATCATATCTTGCCTCTAAAGAGGCAAATTGCTTCTGAAGACAGAATATACTAGTTGAATAGATTACACAGGTGCAGCTATTTCACCATAATAAAAGAATGACATTCGAAAAGTTTTCTGAAGACCAAATTTTTTAAATTTAAACTTTAAATACATGTCAGAATGCCTTTTAAAAAACACTTCCAATATCACAGAAATGGAATATCATTAAAATTCCTTTATCTTTGTTCAGTTTTCCTCACCTTCATTACCATTGCCTGAAATTGTGAAACCAAATCATATATTGAAAATTTAATAACAGAGGTGACACAAAGTAAATTCCAAATATCTGACTCTTGCCTTAAGAGTTGTAACTCAGGGACGAGTACAAATTTCTGTTATTGTGGATTCTCCCATAAGGAGAACTCAACACTCAGGTTCCAGAAACGTAGAAAGATAGATAGAAAAGATATAGGAGGGACTTAGGAAAGAGACAAGGGGAGCAGAAAAAACCTAGAAAGTAAGTAAATACATCTGATAAGTAGACACTGGTCTTTGGAATTAGATACTTATCAGAGAATAGTGTAGGTAGGCCTCTGATAGAAGAAATAGTAATAGATAAGAGAAAAAGCAACTCTCTCTGAAAGTAAGAGAGCTCCCCAGAGAGAAGACAAAGCTCTGAGAAATGACACAACTAAAAGAGGTAAGCAGGAATTTGGAGTTCATTCCAGATCTGCTGCTTTTGATCAGCTTCCAACCTCTACTATCCATCCAAAAAATATGGGAAAAATAGAAGCAAAGCTCACTTAGGAATTTATTGAGTTTTAAATTGATATTAAAATTTCCCAGGTTAGAAGTTTGAAGAGATGATAATTTTAATTGGTCTAATTTGCTTTGACAGTATCACTCAAGCTAAACAGAAAAGAATCTTTCATTTTGAAGTTGGTGAGACAAATCTGTAGATATAGACTACTTTATCATCTCCCTAAGCTTTATTGTGTTACAGATATGTAGATTTCTTCATTAAAAC
>NW_011888791.1:5336701-5339025 GCF_000151845.1 Pteropus vampyrus
CCTGGAGGCAGATAGAATTTGAATCTAAATTTTGTAATATCTGTCTTAGTAAACCTTTAATTTTTGCATATGTTGTGGTAATCTAATTAAAATGTCACCAATTATATGAAGACATTATAAAAGTAATTTAATATAAGGGAAATACAAATAATTGGTTGTATTTCAGAAACCAGAGAGAAAATGCTCAAAGTCAAAAGTTTGTTATTTGAAAAAATAATAAGATTGAGAGACTCCAAAAAGAGTGAAGGAGAAAAAAGAAAGAAAATAAATAATAGTATCGAAAATTAAATTGGATATATTATGAGAGGTTCTCTAGACTTTGAAAGGATAATGATATAATACAAAGTATTTTACAGTAACAATTAAGTGAAATAGAAAAAATCTCTTAGAAACACAAAGATTAACAAAATATAACACAAAAAGAAATGGAAATATTGAATAGCTTTAATAGTTTTGTATCTAACAACAGATTGAATATTAAATTTAAAAAAAAGACATTTTCAGAAACAGATGCTTTCACTAGTGAAATGATTATGGAAGAAACAATGCACATCTTAAATAAACATTCTTAGAAAAGGAAGGATAAAACACTTCCAGTGATTTAAAAAATAATTACAAAAAAATTTTTCTTTAATGACAGTTCCTTAATGACTGTTGA
Organism: Pteropus vampyrus; assembly: GCF_000151845.1. Classification (NCBI taxonomy): domain Eukaryota; kingdom Metazoa; phylum Chordata; class Mammalia; order Chiroptera; family Pteropodidae; genus Pteropus; species Pteropus vampyrus. Next base: position 5,337,360 of record NW_011888791.1, read on the forward strand.
ACCCCCCATCTTTTATACATGCCAGATTCCTTCATCATTATTTATGTTAGACTCCATAAAATTTCAGTTACTCTTGGCTACTATAGTAGTTTAATTTTGGTATTTAAAACTCTGTCTTTTTCATTAAAATTTTCTACTTTTTTTATACCATATAAAAGAACAAACTCAAAATGGATTAAAGGCTTAAAGACCCAAAACCATATAAACCTAGAAGAAAACACAGGCAGTAAATTTTCTGACATTGCTCTTAGTAATATTTTTTTCTGATATAACTCCTTGGCCAAGGGAAACAAAAGAAAAAAATAAACAAATGGGGCTATAACAAATTAAAAAGTTTTTGCACAGCAAAGGTAATCATCAACAAAATGAAAAGATAACCTATTGCATTGGAGAAGATATTTGCCAATGATATATCTGATAAAGGGTTAATATCCCTCTACCCCCAAAAAACCCAAACAATCCACCTTGAAAAATGGCAGAGGACCTAAATAGATATTTCTCCAAAGATGGCCAGTAGACATATAAAAAGATGTTCAATGTCACAATAACATTATTTTATATTAAGTCTTTTAAAATTTTTTAAAATTTTAATTATTGTAAAAAATTATTTTATGTAATTATTTTTTAAAAGCTTTTTAAAAATTAATATTGTGGGTAAACCACAATAAGATATTACCTCCCACCTGTCGGAATGGCTATCATAAATAATTCAACAAAGAACAAGTGTTGACAAGGATGTGGAAAAAAGGGAATCCTTGTGCACTGTTGGTGGGATTGCAAATTGGTGAAGCCACTGTGAAAGTTTCTTCAAAAAATTAAAAATAGGCCTACCTTATGAACTAGGAATTCCACTTCTGGGCATTTATCCAAAGAAATTCAAACTCTAATTATAAAAGATATATGAACCCCTATGTTCACTGCAGTGCTATTTACAATAGCCAAGATATGAAAGCAATCTAGGTGTCTGTCAGTAGATGATTGGATAAAGAAGTGGTACATATATACAATAGAATATTACTCAGCCATAAAAAATGAAATATTACCATTTGAGACAACAAGGATGGACCTAAAGTACCCTTTATACTAAGTGAAATAAATCAGGCAGAGAAAGACAAATACCTTATGATTTCACCTATATGTGGAATGTAAAGAACAAAATAAATGAACAAACTAAGAAGAAACATACTCATAGATAAAGAGAACAAACTGATGCTTGCCAGGTGTGAGAGGGATTGGGGGACTGGATGAACAAAGCGAAGGGATTAAGAAGTACATATTGATAGGCAATGAGGATGTAAAGTAGGGAATATAGCCAATAATATTGTAATAACTATATCTGGTGTCTGGTGGGTACTAGACTAATTGGGGAGATCATTTTGTAAATTAGATAAATGTCTAACCATTATGCTATACATCTCAAACTAATATAAAATAATTTTGAATGTCAATTCTAACTGAACAATTTTAAAAGACAATATAAGATAATGTTAATTAAAAATGCATGGAATTTGGTGTAAAACATATGCAAATTAATAGAACAAAATGGCCAAGCACATAGAAAATTCTCAATTAATGTTTGTTGATGGAATCGAGAAGGAATATTTTCCTTCAATTTTTCTTTCTTCCCAATCTTTTCCTGGTTATTTTGGGATGGGAGGAACAGTTG
>NW_011888791.1:5340625-5343004 GCF_000151845.1 Pteropus vampyrus
TGCCCCCTCTGAAACCTGTAGGAGAATTCTCTCTTGCCTTTTCCCAGCTTTTGGTGGTTTGTGATTAATCTTTGACATTTCTTGGTTTGAAGTTGCATGATCTCTAATCTCCACCTTTGCATCTGATCTCTGCCTTTCACATAGTATTTTCCTGTCTCTGCTTCTTCCCATGGTCATCTTATAGAGACACTAATCACTTTGATGTCATTCTACTCCAGTATGGCCTCATCTTAACTAATCACATCTGCAACAACTCTATGTTAGATGTCAATGTATGGGACACAATTCAACCCATATCAGTTACTAAATTATTTTTTGGGGAATGTGGAATAAAATATATTTAGACTTTATGTTTCAGCAATTTTAGATGCATCATGCTATGGTTTAGATATATTTCCACTGGCCTCTGGCTTCTACCTTCCATTCTGACAAATTATAACTTTTTTGAAGGCATTTTTGTCTTTTTTCTTTCCTAGATACTTTTAGAGATCTTTTTCTTTGTGTTTTATATTTTTGTAGTTTCACTATATACTTTTAAGACTAGAACTTGTTTTTATACTTGTCTGAGCTTCACTAGGTTTCATGAATATGTAATTAGCTATCTTTTCACAGATTTTGCTCTGTTCTGTTTTTTCTTCTTTTCTGTGATTCCTGTTAGGCATATAAGATCTTTAAATGGCCCCCTTCATATTGCTTACTTCTCAAAATAGTTCCCATTTCTCTGTCCCTCTGTGTTGCATTCTGGATAAATTATTTTGATCAATTCTTCAGTTCCTTAATTCTATCTTCAGTTCCTTAATTCTATCTTCAGTATTTTCTAATCTTTATATCATTAAATAGAATTTTTTTTTAATTAAGTTTATTGGGGAAACATTGGTTAAAACCATTATGTAATTTTCAGGAGTACATTATAATTTGACATCTGTATATTCTACTATGTGTTTACCACCCAAAGTACAGTTTCCTTCAGCTACCATATATTTGATCCCCTTTACCCACTTCACCATCCACCACCGCCTATATTTGAACCCCTTTCCCTCACCTACTGCCCCCATCTTCACCCACCTCCTACCCTCTGCTAACCACTAGTCTATGTCCATGAGTCTGTTCATTTGTTCTGTTCATTTGTTGCTTTTAGGTTTATATCCCACATATAAGTGATATCGTGTGATTTTCAACTTTTTCTGTCTGGCTTATTTCACTTAGTATGATTATTTCAAGGTCCATGTTGTTGCAAATGGCAGTATTTCATCTCTTCTTATAGCTGAGTAATAGTCCATTGTATATATGTACCACAGCTTTTTTAGCCAATCATCTATCATAGGACACTTTGGTTGCTTCCATGTCCTGGCCGCTGTGAATAATGATGCTATGAACATTGGTGTTCAAATATCTTTATGGATATGGGTTTTCAAGTCTTTGGGGTAAATACCCAGCAATAGGACAGCTGGATCATATGGTAGATCAAGTCTTAAATTTTTGAGGAAACTCCATACTGTTTTCCATAGTGGCTGAACCAATTCGCAGTCCCACCTGCAGTGTATTTTTATCCACATTCTCTCCAACATTTGTTATTAGTTGTCCTGTTGATTATAACCACTCTAACAGGTGCGAGATGCTATCTCATTGTGATTTTGATTTGCATTTCCCTAATAGCGATGTTGAACATCTTTTCAAATATTTGTTGGCCATTTGTATGTCTTCTTGGGGCAAGTGTCTGTTCAGGTCCTGTGCTCATTTATTGATTGGATCGTTTTGTTGTTGTTGTTATTTGAGTCGTATGAATTCTTTGTATATTTTGGATATTAGGCCCTTATCGGAGGTGTTGCTTGCAAATATATTTTCCCATTTGGATGGTTATCTCTTTACCTTGTCGATGGTTTCTCTTGCTGAACAGAAGCATTTTAGTGTGATGTAGTCCATTCATTTATTTTTGCTTTTACTTCCCTTGCTTTTGAGGTCAAATTCATAAAATCCTCTTTAAGTCCAAGATCCTTGAGTTTACTTCCTATGTTTTCTTCTATACATTTCATTGTTTCAGGTCTTATATTCAGGTCCTTAATCTATTTTGAGTTAATTTTGGTGTGTGGTGATAGACAACAGTCTACTGTCATTCTTTTGTAGGTAGCTTTACAGTTTTCCCAGCACCATTTATTGAAGAGGCTTTCCTTTCTCCACTGTATGATTTTGGCTCTTTTGTCAAAAATTATTTGCCCATATAAATATGGGTTTACTTCTGGACTCTCGATTCTCTTCCACTGGTCCGTGAGTCTGTTTTTCTGCCAATACCAAGCCATTTTGATTACTGTCCCTTTGTAGTATAATTTGAAGTCAAACATTATGCCTCCAGCCTCATTCTTTTTTCTCAGGATGGCTTTG
>NW_011888791.1:5344629-5352572 GCF_000151845.1 Pteropus vampyrus
TTTGTCACAGATTTTTGATAACCTTAACACAATGTGTCTTTGTGAAGGCCTTTTTGGGTTGAGATAATTGGGTGTTCTGTTGACTTCTTGAATTCCAAGCTCCAGCTCATTCCTTAGATTTGAGAAATTCTCATACACTATTTGTCTAAAAATGCTTTCTAGTCCCTGCTCCTTTTCCTCACCTTCAGTAATGCCCATTAGTCTTATGTTTCCTCTCCTGATGGTTGATACAGCTAGTTCTTGTATTTCTCTTTCACTATTTTTTATTCTTTGGTTTCTCTCTTCTTCCTTCTGATTTATTTCTAGATTTCTGTCTTTGATATCCTTTCCTCCATTTGTTCGACTCTATTTCTCAAGCTTGCTATTTCATTTTTCAAGTCTTGCAGTGTGTGTATTTTTTTTTTTAGTCCAAAAGACCTATTCTGTTCTTTTTGAGGGTTTCAATCTCCTTGCTCTGCTCATTTAGTTGTTTTTGCAATTTCTGAAATTGTTGCTATGACTCATTTCAGAACTCATTGAGTTTTTTCAGAAGTACCGTGCTGAATTCTCTGTCACTTGTCACATATTTCTATGTCCGTAAGCTCATTTTCTGGAGATTTTCTCTTTCTTTCTGAGATGTGTTGTCACCTTGATTGTTCATGGTGTTTAATAGATTATTTCTCCACCTGGGCATTAATGGAAGTGTTGTTTTTCCAGAATGAAGATTTATTATATAAAGTTTTCTCTCTAGTCTGCTGCTAAGAAGGTACTCTTCTTTTCTTTTCCAGTGGTGGTGTCTAAGCCTCTTGGATCCCTAACAGTTTTCAGTAGCATTTGCTCAGATTCCCCTGGGCTTCCTCTGTGACTGGTCTTGGAGGATTTTGGGGGAGGGACTCTCTGGGTTGGGAGTTGAGGTCTCGGTTTTGCCACCACAGTTGGTAAGAATCAACTGTTGTTTCTCTGTCTGCTGCTTCTCTGCTCTCTGCCCTGATGACTGGGCTCTGCAGCCAGCCAGCCATGGGGGCCCACAACCCTCCCAGGCTCAGCTGTTCAGGGAAATCACAGCATGAACTCGTGGCTTTTTCTCCCCTCCCCCTCCTCTTGCAGGGAGCTCCAGAGGCTCAAGAGGTAGCTGCAGTCTCTTCAGGTTCACTCAGATTCCCCTGGGGCTCTGCAGTATTTGGTCTTGGAGGGTATGGGGAAAGGGACCCTCTGAGTTTAGGGTTGGAGGGTGCAGCTCAGCCTCGGTTTTGGAACCAGGGCCAGTGAAAATCAACTGTTGTTTCTCTGCTGTCCTGTCTGGCTTCTCTGCTTTCTGTCTTGATACTGAGCGCTGCTGCCTGATGTGTAGAAAAGTCCTGGCACTTCCAGGGAGGACTGATCAGGGAAGTTGCCGCACCTTCACCCCTTCCCTTCCTCCTGCAAGGATCTCTGGCGGTTGCAAGAGGGAGCTTCTTTATCTCCCAGTTCACCTCCCGACATTCAGGGTTCTGACCTGTGGTAGCTCTTATGTGCAGATCCCATGCTCGGATGTGTTGGTGTGCAGTTTGGGTGTTTTTGTTTAGTTTTAGATGTTCAGCTTATTGTTGTTTCAAGGGGATAGATCTGAGGACATCTCTCTGCTATGTTTTCCTAGAATCTCCCCAGCTTTTTTTAATGTTATGAATTATCACAGTAAATTGTTGCAGAAAGTGTAACCTGGTTTGCATGATAACACATATTATTACCATGTTTGTCATGTTATTACCATGTTTATAATGAAATGAGTCTTACAGTTAAATTTTAAATTCATAAAAAATATAAGGTATATCATCTATAATGAAAGATTTTCTAAACAATAAAAGTGAACATCATAGAAGAATAGATAAATTTAATTTTGTTTTAAACTTCTTTGCTAATAAAATCATTTAAAAAAATTAAAAAATTAAAAATACTTCTTTGTTGAGAAAGTGTAGCTACAAAAAGTAAAGCCTCAAGTTACAAGAAAGAAAATATTTTAACTAATAGATATCCAGAATTTATAAGTAAATCAAATATCAATATGAAGAAAAGACCCCAAAAGAAAAATAGATAACACATGATTAATTATTTAATAGAAGAGGGAATGGAAATAGAGAATGAATCTATGAAAATATGCTCAACCTCATTATAATGCAAATTAAAATTATAAAGAAAAACACTTTATATAAGTTAAATTAGAAGGAGAAGAGAAGGAAATCTGAAGATTACAAATTTTTGTAAAAATATAAGCAAATGGTATTCTAACATAGTGCTGGAAAGAATGTAAGTTGATGCAACCACTGTGGAAAAACAATTGGGTAGTATCCTGTGAAACTGGATGTGCTTATACCTTCAACCTGAAATTCATTTCTAGGAATATAGAGTCACTCTTGAATATATGAACCAGAAAATATATTCTAAGAGTACTTTTATAATAGTAAAAACTGGAAACAACCAAATATGGGAAATTTTCCCAATGATGAGAAAATTGATGTATAAATTGTGGTTTATTCAAACAATGAAATATTTTGAAGTGGCAAAAATAAATAAAGCTATATGTTTCAACTTGGATAAAAATCTGAAACAGACAGTTCAATTTTAAAAAGAAGCAGTAAAATACATACTGTATTGTAACATTTTAATAATACTCAATCTTAAGAACTAAATGACATATTTACACAAAAATAATGACATTATTTTAAAAGAGAAAGGTAAGGAGGTGAAGTCATATAAGCACATGAGTAGTTTCAGCTCTATTACTTTTTAAAAAATATATATTTTATTAGTTTCAAGTATATAGTACATTGGTTAGACATGTTTATAGTTTATAAAACAATCCCCCTAATTGCTCTTTCTCTCTTCTGGCTCTCTACCTAGCCATTACATTAATGCTAACTGTATTTCTTTATACCGTGCTCCCCATCCCCATGACCATCTATCACCTACTTCCTTACTTCTTAACTGAGTTTATTTGTCCATTTACTTTATTATTATGCTTCACAGTATACCTAGATATTACATTTATTCTTTTGTATGAATCAAATATAACACAGATATGGTATAAAAAATCCAGATCTCATCTATCTTAGTTTCTCTTTTTCCAAAATGGAGATGTTGATCATTTTAGATCTTAACTAATTCAGTGGAATATTGATTTCAACAAGAAGTAGGTAGTAAATGTCCTGTCATTAATTTTTTTATCTAGAATTTCAAGTATTAGAATCAAGCACACGTGAATTTGAATACATACATTTTGACTTCCTAACTGTGAGACCAGTGCAAACTACTTAAGGTGTTGGATCCTCATTTTCCTTATTTCCTCATCTACCTCACAAAGATATGAGCTAAGTGAATAAGTCTATAGAAAGTACTCAGCATTTTTTTTGGCATATAATAGGTATTTAATAAATAAATATTCTATATCATCAATATCATAGGCATTGTCCTTATTTCCTTGACTGGCCACTGAATTGGGAATTTATAGTTTGAAAAAACAACTCGAAAAGTGAGTTAAATTGAATGACTTTGAAAAGCTGTGTTTGTAATATTTTCCCGGTATGCAAAATATGACAGCAAAGCATATACCATTTTAACATTCCTTGCATAAATTAATTAAGCCAGGAAAATATCTTCAACTATTATTCAAGTCAATACGTTATCAGCATTAACTTGGAGTTTGATACTTCTTGATATTTCCTTTCTTGTTTAGTATTATTAACCTAATTTCTTACAACTAAAGAATATATCAGAGCTAGGAGAAAAAGAAAATTAAGTCTACAATAAATATGTGCTCAACCACCAATTTTTGAATAACAGTATGAAATTCTATAAATTAGATGTAATATACAGCATGAAATATCCAGATAAATATTAAACAATTATTATCATATATCTTGGCCATCATAATTTTCAATTTGCTATTTATTGCATTATTTGCATTTTATATCAATGATATAATCAATTATAAGGTTTTTTATACTTGAACTTTTTAAATATTCTATATCATGCTAATTGCATTCTTTAATTAAAAAGTAGACTTGCTTTTTGTTCCAACTTCTTTCTCTAAACAGATTTATTTAGTTATAAGATATAATTAACATACCATAAAATTCTCCCATTTTAAGTGAAGATATTAATGATTTTTTAATAAATGTAAAGAGTTATGCCACCATTATCACAATGCAACTTCGAAATCTTTTCATCACTCCAAAATATCCCTCATGACCTTTTGCAGTCAATACCCATTCATATCCTCAGCACTGGTAATTACTAATATACTTTTCTTTATAGGTTTTTTTTTTATAGATTGACATTTTTTAGACATTTCAAATAGATGGAATTCTGTGCCTGGCTTTTTTCACTTAGCATAATGCCTTGAGGTTTATCCTTGTTGTAGCAATTATCAGTAGTTTTTTCCTTTTTATTGTTGAATATCTCATTGTATGCATATTTCATATTTTATTTCTTCATTCTTCAGTTGATGGACTTTTGGATTGTATCCAAGTTTGGGTGTTATGAATAATGAACATTCACTTACAAGTCATTGTTGGGCTGTAAGTTTTTTATTTCTCTGATGTAGACACCAGGAGTGGAATTGCTGGGTGATATATTAAATTGATATTTAATTTTATAAGAAAGTGCTAAATCATTTCTCTAAGAATCTGCAGCATTTTACATTCTCACCATTAATGTAATAAATATTGAAAGACTCTGATTGACCTTTTTAATTCAGTTGATTCTCCATCTCTTCAATATTATGAATAACAACAAAGTAACCTTCCTTCCTTATTCTATTATCTGGTGTTACATTTGGAAACTAAGAGGGTTTACTTTTATTTCAAACTCTAATTTGGAGGGTGGGGCTATATTTTTCTATGTTAAGTGTTAACTTGCTAGAATTACATTCCATGAGGACAGGTCACTTGTCTGTGTGACCATTGTTGTATACCTACGCCAAAGCCTGGCCCATGAGACACTCAATAGATAGCTGCTGTACATAAGTGAGGGAGATTCTTTTATTTAAGCCTTTTGTTCCTCCTTTTATATTGCCTCAGTATTAAAGTTTTACTGTAGCATGAATTCCTATGCACTCCTCAGTTTAATGCAGTTTTCTGAAATGAAAGATGAATTTTGCTATGGTCACCAATGTTCAGTTTACCATTCTTAGACAATGCATGTAAAATAGCACAGGTTACCTCTTTCCTACTAATTCCCTTTCTGATTATCACCTTCTAGAAAAGTGTTGGTAAACATGTTTATCTTAATTATACTAACAGGCTTTCATATGTTTTTGCATGCATGCTTTTTTATGTAATAGTACAATTTTTTTCCTATTTTACTGTGCTATTGTATTGTGTGTTACCAATTTACAGTCTGTTCTAAATATATCCATCCCTCCATGTTTGAGTGTCTCTAGATGCTAAAGTTTTCTTGGTTATGTCAATCACTTTATTTTGCAGGAGAAAATAAAAGGAAGTAATGATTCTAACCACTTCAATAAAAGATTTTCATGTACTAAGCTTACAAAAAAAAATAAGGTATTAACAAATAGAAATTTCTATCTGCACAGACTAACTGAATTTATTAATAGCATATAAAAAATTGCAAGGTCACAGAGTTAGAATTCTGTTTCTCAGTGATTGTTTTTACTGTGCCTAGACTGCTCTTCAATATTACAGCAGCTATACCATACACAAAAGTCTTCGGAGACTTTTTCATGCCTCGGTGCTTGATAAGTATTAGAATGGGTTATAAAATGGCCCTCTGAAATTTTGAAGCATTACATTTTAAAATTCACCATGTTGTAATAAAAATTATCCATGAAGGGGAAATGTTAAATTAGGGAAAAATTCACAAATTCTCCATAATTTGGATATGCTTTACTCAGGATAAGAACATATCTTTTGCTTTTGTCTGCACTGTACATTGTCTAGACATGATTAAGAATCGATAGATATGCTCCCACTATATTCTGATTTCAGCGGAACTAAAGTATATTTTTGTGCCTTTTGTTGTATAAGGATGGTTTAACTTAGGACTAAATAAACATATTTTAAACAATATTCAAACATCAATAAAGTTAAAGCAGAAACTTTTCTTAATTGGTTAAATGTGGTATGCAATTGGAAAATTTATATGTCTCTATGGTAAATACTTAGTGTGCAAATATATACTGTGGACATAAACACATATAATAAGTCTAAATTAAACTGTGAACCCGTCTAACATATCAATCAATGAGTCTTGTTTTTCACTTACTGGAAACTAAGTATTAGACTGGTGGGAGCTAAACTGTATAATAACATTTTCTGCCTTCAAGGATCAGCCATCTAATTCAAGAAGGTAAGGAAGCAACAGAGGATGAAAAGAACCCAGTTCAGTGTTCTATCTGTAGTCTCTGCCCCAGAGAATGATTATTCATCTCTGTTTTTTTTTGTTTTTTTTAACTGAGGTGTGAAATAATAACACAATTTAGCTAATGAAATCTAAGCAAAAGTGATGTGTGTCGCTTCATGTCAGAAGCTTTAAGAATCAAATGGCGTTTGCTATAATTTTCTTTTCCTCTGCTTAGAAAACTGTATATTCTCTAGCAGCAAACTATTCTATTATCCTGGGCTATGTGTAGCAAACGAACAGCTTGGGAAAGAGACGTACTTTTGCTTTTAAAGGCCACTGAGATTTTAGAACTTTTTATAGCTACAGAATAACCAAGAACACTATAACTAATAAGATTAATATGAAATACATAAATAATCATCGAGTTTTTACTAATATTTTATATCTTTATTATTTTTTAAATTCCAAAATTAATATGTTTATGACAACAGATTTAAAGAACACAGATAGGCTTATGTTTTTCCCTAGGGTAAATATTATTGATTTCTTTTCTTTATCCCAAGTTTATTCAAAAGTAAATACAGTGATTCAGAATTCATCTTTCCAAATGTATGCTATACTTATACAAATATATAAGCATAAAGATGATACTTATTTACCCGACATTATATCATATTTTTTATACTGACCTGAAAGTTCTCTCTGTATATGTATTTTAAGGGATGTGTATGCTTCATCACATGAGGTGTTTACTCTTTAAGTCTAAACACTGGGTCTTCCTATCAAGTAAATAAGCCATTTTCTATAGAAAGTGGATATGAATTCATATTTCTCTTGGTAATCATGTGTACATAGATTCATATTTAAATAAATGGGAACAGAGAAAGATTCTCCAGTAAAATTTCACATATTTTGCAGCCTCCAAGGATCAGAATGTCATATATCTAATAAAATGATAGGACAGGTTTCTTATAATTTTTTAGGGACATTTTCTTCTAGAACTGTAACTTGATTCTTTCTATAAATTTATAAGTGAGACTTAAAGAAAATATGAAGGATGCACACTCCCTACCATTGTTTAGCAAAAAGTATACGAAAGTATTGAAATTTGAAATAGGTTACATTTTAAGAGAAGAATAGGGGATGGAATGGAAAACAAAAGGTAATTTTTATAGTGACTGTAAATTATACCCTTTAAATAGCAAACTTTCAGTCAAGACCTTCAGATAGAGAAAAATCTACCAGCGATGCAAAGAAAAGTAGAAAAGTTTGGATTGAAAATAGCTTCTATTCATTTTTTTTAGAGAAAGTAAGAGTGTTGAAAGAATGGACTGAGTTATTGATAGTGCTGATTAAGAAGCTTGAGTCAAAGTCCAGAAACTGCATTACAAAGTGACTTGGTATGGAAGATAAAAAAAGGCTTTTAAAAAATGAAAAAGAACCATAAAAATAAAGATGAGTTTCTAAAATTAGAATCTTTTTTGTTTTATTTTTATTTTGCCAGATATCAAATCAACGAGGTTTCTTTGATACGATAGAGGCATTGATTTTCTCATCTATGTTTGAAACCTGCTTGACCTTCAGTGTCTTCAGCTCGGCCATACTACCTGGTATTCATTTATCAGGAG
>NW_011888791.1:5353402-5359813 GCF_000151845.1 Pteropus vampyrus
CCATCCTAAGATGGCCAAGATATCGACATAGCATCATAAAAAATTTGTGGCTCCTGATAAATGAATACTAGGTAGTATGGCCGAGCTGAAGACACTGAAGGTCAAGCAAGTTTCAAACATAGATGAGAAAATCAATGCCCCTATCGTATCAAAGAAACCTCGTTGATTTGATATCTGGTAAAAGAAAAATAAAAATAAAAAGCATTTCCAATGCAGAAGCTTTTAGAGCCTAATTAGTTCATTTTATAGCAATGGAAATATATATTATATCTTGTTTTATATTTCACTGTCAAAGCCTCAATTCTTTCCAACCCATGTTACCTGACATCACAATTTGTACAGGACACAAGTTCCTTTGTATCTGAGGTAAAAGCAAATTTGAAGACAGATTGAATTCCAAGTGGATTCTTTACAGAAGGAAGCAAAACTTCTAAAATATTGCCATTTGCAACAACATAGATGGACCTTGAGATAATCAAGCTAAGCAAAATAAGTCAGACAGAAAAAATTGAGAACCGTATGATTTTACTCAGATGTGGGATATACAACTGAAAGCAACAAATGAATAGGACAAAGAAACAGAGACTCATGGACATGGACAACAGTTTAGTGGTTACCAGAGGGAAGGTGGGAAGAGAGGAGGTAGATAAAGGTAAAGGAGATCAATTATATGGTGATGAAAGGAAATTTAACTTTGAGTGGTGAACATGAAATGCAATATACATACAACATATTATTGAACTGTACAATTGAAACCTATATAATTTTATTAACCAACGTCACCCAAATAAAAATAAAATAAAATAAAATAAAATGATTATCTCACATGTTTAAAATCTGACAGGAGTTTTTCAACTTTTGCCAAATATGCCCTACCTTTTTTTTTTTCCTGGTATTCCTCTTCATTCTTTTCCTTGGATAGCCCTTTTCTAAGATTACTATTATTAGATGTCCATTTATCCTTCGAGTCTGTTTTTATCCTGATTTCACCAATTAATTGCTCTTTTTAAAATTTTGTACTTTTTTTTCTAATTCTAATATTGTTTCATTCTATCAAATTTCTTTTTAAAAAATCATGAATAGGTTTTATTGGTCACCATAAAAAGTCTGAATAATAAACAGATTCTTGAACTGGGGCTCACATCCATCAGCTCGTTCAGCTTTGACACCTGTCTCATTCTCAGTAGCTTTTCCAGCACTGCTATCTTCACCATGAAGCTCCATGAGTTTTCCCAGTTCAAACTTGGGCTTCTTCAGCATTTTAACTTTTCTAACAAAGACATCATAGAGCAGATAAATAGATTGGCAAGTTTTTACTATGTCTTTTCCAATACTATCTGGAATCACTTTATTGACCATTTTTTTTTTTTCAAGTAATTTGTTCTGCAACTCTCAGGTCACGATTTCCATCATCTTCTTTCAGATTTGGCAGGCCCGTTGATGCTGAGCATAAGAGGTCTTCTGAATCTGATCATTGCATTTTTTTAGTAAAACCAACACAGAACAGACGAAGCAAATAACCATCAGTAGTCTTGACATCAATATGAACTTCAGTCATGATATGCCATTTTTTGACCATGGAACACATTTTGTTACAGGTAAGATCTATGCCATGGAAATTCACCAGGCATTTTTTGCCCTGAATATCCTCAGTAATTAGCTTGGATTTGTTAAATGCAACTTTGTCATTCTGCAGATCAACTAGGCTCACTTCAAAAACGTGACCCTTGAGATTATCAGATGTGATTTGGGTTCCTTGAGTTCTCATGACTAGTGTTTTGTCAATATTCCTTATATTGAACATAGCTGGTGCCTTCACATCAAACCAGTCTTAGAAAATGGGTCAACCACTTTCTTCTTGGCTCCTTTTTTGTCTCCTTTTGTAAGGCACATGTTCTTGCCAACCACCATGGTGCCATTCAGAGAGCCAACAGGGCTCTATCAACTTTCATTTTGTTTAAATACGTATTCTATGTATATCAATTAACTCTAAAATCTTTAATGCAAAGGCTATTTCACCAACTGTTATAGTTTTCCTATATAATTATAATTATTTAATATCATAAAATCACATGGCCACTGAGTAAACTATTCAGTAAACATTTTCCCTGGGTTGGGAGAGGTTGGAAGGACTAACCTTACTTCTCATAGAATAAATGTTTCTGATTAATTTAGAGTATCTTTTCTCTTAGGTAGTTAGTTCTTTAATTTCGTGCCAGCCTTGAATACTACTCTGGCTACCTTGAAATCCGACCTCTGGCCTTGTAGCATGATATGAGCCACATTCCCAGATTTCAACTTGACCTTGAGTAACACCTAAACCAGCTGTCTACACGGCTTGTATCTGGCCTGTCTTTGATCAACTCCCAGACACCTACGTGTCATACCTCGCAATATCTCTTCTACACCTGTCATCCTCCTTGGCTGTGCCAAGAATTTACAGCATGATTCTTCATTCACATTCCAAAATTTGTGATGTTTAACCTTAGATACTAGTTCGCTTTTCTTTTGATTAAATTGCCTCAGCTTTTTTAATGTTCTCCGCAGTTCACAATTTTCTAATTGTGAACAGAATTTCCAACTTTTCTCTTCCTAAAAGATCTGTTATAGTGATGGTTTGTATGATACAACTAGTCACTTAAATTAAATGAGATCAGAGATCAGATGGTGATCAACAACTAGAATGTTTCATTTAACATTCTTATATTTTATGTTTTATAAACAATTAATGTGCTCTAAAATTAGGTCTCTGTTTCTTCCCACATGCCCCATACAGCTTAAAGTATCTAATCGTACTCCACCAAATTTATATAGCTGTTGCTCCATTAGTTTATTGAGTTGACTGAATTGATTCATTTGTCTTTCTGTAGAATTATATGGAAAATTTGTGATGTTTGACTCTAGATACTAGTTTTCTTTTCTTTTGATTAAATTGCCTCAGCTTTTTAAATGTTCTCCACAGTTCACAATTGCTCTGCATATAAACTACTTTGTTTGACCCTTACTAGCTATTTAAAGTCTGTATTTTAGTTTACCACATGTAAACTAGACATAACATTAATAATATCACTTATCACACAAAGTTATTAAACACAGTAAAATGAATTTTGTGTGTTTCCACTGGGGAGGGGGAAGTCATAGTTATAAGTCAGGAGACCAGTTATAGTAGAATAATATAATCTACACTAGATAAGTGTTGATTTTTTGTGTTAATAGTAGTGGTGAGTGTGGTGAGAAGCAGCTAATCACAGAATATATTTTGAAAGTAGCACCAAGAGGACTTTCTGAGGAATCAGATGAGGGGATGTGATAAAAAGATGAGAATAAGGGCCTTATGAGCCATGCTTCTCTTGCTCAGGCCCGCTTCCATGTCTGGAAATGTACTTTCCCTTCTAATAAAACTTTTCTTTTCTACTGTAAAAAAAAAAAAAAAAGGTAAGAATGAAGGTCACACCAAGGTTTTCACCTGAGTATATGCAATATAGAATTTTTATTTACTAAGGTGAAATAAAATGTGACAGCATAGGTGGAATGTGGGAGGTGGGGATAACAGTGTGTTGGCTAAATATTAGAAATTTAGTATTAATATGTTAGGTTTGAGATATATTTTTGCCAGTCATCTATTTTCTAACAGTACAGTTACATCCCCAGGACCAGAAAACTTTTCAGTAAACTCTGAAGGATAGCATTCACACTGTCTGTGGTTTAGTGTTTACACGTGAGCTCCAGAGAAATATTCTAAGAAAAATAATGTACAGGAACAAATGCAGAATTTTAATGAAGTCCAGAAAGATTGACTCTTTTTGCTTTTTTCCTTGACTATAATCTTGATGGTTAATCATAGTAGGAATTATCATGTAGCATTACCCAATCTTCATGTATTATTTTTTGTTAATTCTATGTACTTTCAATTCTTTCCAAACTGATCTCACACTTATTATCATAACTGATGTACGATTTTCATAGTTTCCATTTTCCCTTTTGCAAATTTTCTTAAGTACTTGGATTGTATTTTATAATTCTCCAAAATTATAACTGATCATTTTATGTAGCATCTATCAATTTCTCAAGTACCCAAAGATTCATTTATCAAGGCTTTGTTGATTTGAATATATTTAGCTTTACAATGATCCTAAATTAAGTGAAAAAGGATAGAGTTGAACTAATTTTCCATTTTAGGTAATGCATTCTCAGTACTTATTTTTAACTACAGAATGGGAATTGTGTGTAGTAAATAGGAGGCTTGTCTCCTATGTCTGTCTTTTTGTCTACTTACACATTCTTACAGAAAAAAAAAAAAACCAATGATATAAACAATATATTACCTTTCAAGAAGTCATTATATGAAACAAAATTCAATGGTGAATAAGTGAATCATAAAATAACAATTGTTACTGGTAAATATGAGTGAGAGAAAATTATAAGTAAATAAGATATTAAATCTCAGGATCTTGGTCAACCTCCTATAACTTGCAAGCTTTCTGAAACAAGTTTAGGTAGAGTATACCTAAGGCAAAAGCTCTTTAGAAGACTAGCAAGACCATTTTTCTACTAAATCCAGTAAAGGGTTCTGATGAGATGACCTGGAAAACATGTAGACATCACTAACCCTAGACTGTGGCCTAGATTTAAAATACCCTCCTTAATCACTTTTTCTTAGCTTCTACTTTAATTTTAATTTTAATTGTCTGTCTTATTGATAACAATTTCCACTTTCTAATGGTTAACTAAAGTAGTTAATTTCTTTAAATCACCTTTTTTTCTTCTCATAGATTTTATTTTTAATGATTTAAAAGAAGCCACACAAACTGAGTATGTTTCTTGAACAAGTTAAATTCTACATACAAATAAACTACACGTATTAGTTTTAAATTATTTTTTAAAGAGCAGAATGTGATCCATTTTGCATAGATTAAATGCACTATGAATAATAAATGGACTATGAATAATAAAAATAATAAATGGACTATGAATAATAAAAATAATAAAAGAGCAATTTTTTTTTGTATTGTAAGCAAATTTTGGCAAATTTTTACTAATTGGAATGGATTTAAAAAATTGGTTATCTTGAAAGGAAATAAAATTTGTGTTAGACCAAAATTAGGGGAAAATGTTATCTTTATTTAGATTTTATAGATCCTAAATCTAAGTGGTAGAGAATAACTTAAAAAAGAGAAAATTCTAACAAAAGTCATAATTTAAGTAACAAGAAAGCATAAATATCAAGTTTTTAGTGACAATTCCATCAAAATATTCATGTTCTGTTACCTCTTACTTGATTTAGGAGTTCAGTCTCCTAAAATCTGCAAGCATATGTAGAATTCTGCAGCCAATCTCAGACACCTCAGTAGGCAAAATGATGCCAAGATCTCGGAGCAAAATTCAGAGAAGACTAATTTAAATAATTAAAGAGACAGATATGTATTCATGATGAAAAAGTATTAAAAAAAAAACAATAAATGAGTGTGACTTGGCCATAAGTGAGCAGAAGGAAACAGAATTATTGAGTTCTAGAAATGGATGAATGTCCAGCTCTCTTACCCTATCCCATCATTTGACAGACTAGGAGATATTCTCATAAAAGTTAAATGACCTGCCCAAAGTGAATTAGCCAATAAAGGATACAAATAAATACTTAAAATTGTGTTACGAACCATAACTGTGCACCCTTTGCAATAAACTATGTTAAGATATATAACTAAAACTAAGGAAGAAGAGGCAGAGTATTGGGGAACAAATCTTTTTGAAAATATATTGAAAGATTAAATTTTAGTGGAATAATAGGCTCAAATTTCTTAAAACAATAAGCATTTTTAGATTATAAAATTTAAATTGGATAGAGAAGACTCTCATTATATATAGATCTAATAATACACACATTTTTCTATAATTTATTTTGTAAGACAGTAAGATAATCAGCTAAATAAATATTGGCAAAATTCATGTTTTCGGATATTGTCTGCACAGTTTATATATTTTCATATAAAGAAAGATATTCAGTTAAGCTAAAAAGTACAAAGTGGAACTTATAGTTTTACAAAAACATAATTTTTGGTCTTAATCATTGTGATTATCAATCAATTATCTCTGTGTATTTGTGCATGTGTGTGTAACATTATTTATAAATAACCATTTATTGAGCGACTTCTGTGTTCGGCACTGTACTCAATGTTTACCATCTCTTTGAATGGTTATGATAACTCAATTCTCAATTAAGAGATATCCCATTCACATTTTATAGAAAAAATGTTAAAATAATTTTAGAAGGCAAATTACATAATTTGCATAAAGGTACACAATTAAAAGACCTTCTTTTCTTCCTTTCCTTCCATCTATCCATCCAACCATGTGAGTGTATAAATATATATATGAATGCATAGACATTTATATATGTGTGTGTGTGTATATATA
>NW_011888791.1:5360225-5362327 GCF_000151845.1 Pteropus vampyrus
ACAGACAGCAAGGAAATACAGGTTTCAGTCCTACTATTAAAAAACCTGAATTCTTCCAGTGATTTGAAAGAATAGGGAAACGAGACTCAGAGCCTTTAGAAAATAATGCAGCCTGGTTTTAGTCCGGTTTTAGGCTGGTTTTAGTCCGGTAGGACTCATATGACACTTCTAATCTACAGAAGTGAGTTAAAAAATTTTTGTTGTTTTAAGGCACTGAATTGGTGGTAATTTGTTACAGTAACAATAGAAAACTATCACACTGACAGTAACAGATACTTCCAATACTTAATCTTGTACAAAATTTTTATGTCTACTTCAGCAACACGTCGTTAAGATCCTTCATGATTTTTAGGATGATAGACATTAGATATTGTATTGATTTTTATTGGTGCATAACAGATTACTTCAAATTTAGTGGTTTAGAGCAAGATCCAATTAGCAAGTCACACTTCTGTAGGTGGGTAGAGGTCAGAAGTTTGGGACAGATGCAACTGGGTTCCTTATTCAGGATTTACAAGGCTAAAATCAAGATGTTGGCTGGGCAGTGTTATCATTCAGAGGCTTGACTAAGGAAGAATCTGCTTCCTAGCTCATTCAGGTTGTTGGCCGAATCTAGTTCCTTGCATCTGTAGGGCTGAGGTCCTTATCTTTTTGATAGATATTATCCAGATATTGTTCTCAACACCTAGAGTTCAGCCATTCTGCTCTCCACGGTCCCTTCCATCTTTAATCCAGCAATGGAGAAGCTCTCTTTCGCTGTCTTTCATTCTCTTAATCTTTTCTACCAGGAAGAGTCCCCACACCCTTTAAGTCTTACCTGGCTAGTTTAAGCCCACTGAGAAAATCTCCTTAGTTTAAAGTCAGCTAAATTAGGGATGTAATATCTGCAAAATCCTTTGTTGAAACAATTATGTTAGCATTTTGTTGAATAACCAAGAGAGGATATATGTACACCAGGGGATAGAAATTTGGGATCATCTTATAATTCTGCCTGTACTCTGTGAAAAGTCTAGAAAGATAGATTTTTTTGAATATTTTAGCTCTCATAGTAATTGCTCTTATATTTATGTTTCAAATTTTAGAGATAAGCTCATGGCAAGAGTTCTTAATGTTTGGTACAAGAGTCCCAAGTATCATCCATCTAAAATTATATACAAATTTAATATTTATGATGGAAGTGAATACACATTCACTTTACTGCACATAAAATTATGAATATATGTTGACAAGTTGTAAATTCTAAATGTAATTTGTAGTCAACAAACAAGAAATATGTAAGCTCTGCTGATCTGAATAACAGAAGGATAAGGCAAAAATAACTCTGTGATGGATATAAATGATAGAAACAGATCTGCTATTATTGCTCTCAAAATCTCATTCCTTCTGAAGATAGCGACTCTGAACAGTTTAATAAAAATGTTGATCTTGGTTTGCCCTCCATGCAGATAAAGGTGTGTTGCCACAAGAACAAATTAACCAGAGTCAACTTGTTTGTCAGAGCCTCTTTGGTTCTCTAACAGACAATACAGTCAGCAATAACGATGTCGACATTTGACCTGGCACAGAAGACAATTTTTATGCACATGTATTTGTTCGAAGTATAACCTGGCTATCTGAAAGAAGATTTTCTCCATGAAAGCAGTCTTAAAATGGCTCCACATAATGGACAGATCATGAAAAAAAAAAAAAAATTCCTTGGGGCTAAATAGTGTTTTAATCTGTTGACAGCATTTTAATTTTCTCTTTTTGAAGAACCTTTGAAGGAAACCCTGTGGAGAGAGAAAGCGGGTCAAGAGGAAATTAAAAGTGAAGATCTCGCTTTCTCACAACTAGGATAAATCTGTTAATTAATCCAACCTAGAAAACATGTAGGCAATTTTTAATTTGCAAACTGCTGAAAGCTTGCTATTAAGTAAATTGATTAGCCGTATTCATAATCAAAAGTTCTGGATTAGTAGTTAATTTGTGGAATCAATTAATAAGAGCTTTTATCAAATAATGCTTGCCTCCAGAGAATAACAAATTCATTGTCCTGTGTTTCTGGAGATAAACTCTGAACTCTGAGATATGCAATGATTCCTGGGGATATGGCTTTTATGTGA
>NW_011888791.1:5368238-5369155 GCF_000151845.1 Pteropus vampyrus
ATATATATACGTATATATATATATGTATACACACACACACACACACACACACACACACACGCACGCACAAACCCAAATCCAACTTCCAATGATGAAAACTACAATATCTGAGAGGAAAAAAATAGTTCTTTAGATATATTGACGACAGGTTAAGATATTGAAAAAAAATATTAGTAAACCTGAACACATATGAATGGACACTATTGCAAACAAAACAGAAAAAACAGTGAGAAATAAAGTGAACAGAGAATCAGTGAACTATGTAATGATATCAAGCAGTCTATGTAACTGGAGTTTCTTAAATGGTGGAATGAGACAAAAAAGGTGAGATGATAAAAAATATTTTAAAATATTATGGCAAATTTTTCTCAAAAAATTATATTAAAAAAACTGCAAAGTCACATATAAAGAATCTCAACAAACTACAAGTATAAGAAATTTGAAGAAACTATACTAAGGTGCATTATAAGCAAAATGGTTAAAACCAGAGAAAAGGTGGTATCTTAATAGAAGTTCAAGTGAAAGTATATATTACATACAGAGAACACAGATGGTGGGACAGCAGTATTTTGGCAGAAAAAAAAATACTAGTTAGAAGATATTGGAACATCATCTTTAAAGAACTGAAAGAAATCTGTCAACTTAGAATTTTATAACATGTGGAAATACTTTTCGCACATACAAATACTAAAGAAGTTCAACACCAGAAGACCTGCGCTATTAAAAATAAGTTCACCAGAAGACCTGCACTATTAAAAATAAGTTAACTGAAGAGCTTTAGGGGAAGAAAAAGATACTATGCCAATGGCATAAACAGTGATTATCAGATTAGATGAAAAAGCAAGAAGGAAACAGATTTGTGTTAAATCAGAAGCTGTGAAGAGATTGAGATATTACTCTACTTGTACAGTTATATA
>NW_011888791.1:5370585-5377007 GCF_000151845.1 Pteropus vampyrus
TTTTTTTTTTTTAATATGAATGGGATCAACTACCTCCATCATGAAAACAAAAAACAAAAAACAAAAAAACAAATGCCTGCAGGATTAATAGTAATGTCCTGTTAAAAGCAAACATTTTTGGGAAAAGGAAAGGAAATATACTCTATCATATATCAATTTACATGGAGGCCAAGATTTTCTAGTAACAACACAAAATGCAGGGAAAATTTGACTTTCCATATTTAAAAGTAAAGTAACGGTGAAAGACACATCATGCTAACACTAACCAGTGATCAAACAATAGCTGGATTGCCTGTTTTAGTATTACACAAAATAATTCCAGAGCGAAAAAATGTTATCACAGATATAGAGAGTTATTTCATTATAATAATGGGATCATGTCTTCTAGATGATATAATAATTCTAAACATTTAAACACATAACAGAATATCTTCAAAATGCACAAGGCAATAACTGCTATAAAACTGCAGGGAGAAATAGATAAAACCATAATTATAATCAGAAATTTCAACACCGTCTCTCAATAATTGATAGAAAAAATATCCAGAAAATTAACAAGAATATAGAACATTTGAACTACACTTTCAATGAACTTGATTTAATTGGCCTTCATATATATGTTTCTCTCAAAAACAAGAGTACACATTCAGTGAACACAAGACATTTATTAAGATAGACCACATTTTAGCCCAATAGGAAAGACTCAATAATTTCAAAAGATTCATAAAAAATAATACTCTAAGCAAAATGAAACTAAAAATAAAATTAATAATAAAAAGACCTCTGGAAATACATACATATTTTGAAACAACATATTTCTAAATATACGTGGTTACAAAGACATTAACATTTAAAAGTATTTTTACTGAGTGAAAATGACAACATAGCACAATTTTCAAAAGTCAGTTGCACCAGTATTTAGAGGGAAATTCATAGCACTAGAAAGCCAACAATAGTGGACAAATTCTTTAAAAGAGACAAACCTGCAAAGTTCACTCAAGAAGAAATAAATAACAAAGAATCCTAAATTTATTTAAATTGAATTTGTAGTTAAAAACCTTCTCAAAAAGACAAATCAAGGCCAAGAAAGCTTGAGTGGAGAATTTCCTCCCATTGTTAAGTGTGATTTGTTCATGCTCCCAGCCAAGGACTAAACTTCTCCCTGGATGCTATGTTCCACCTTTTAAAAATATTAAGAAAATCTTTCCAACAAGATTTCTCTATTTAATATGCATCATAAATTATACTATTATACTAGATTGCTATTCAAAGCACAAAGACACATTATTGTTCATTTAAAAAATAAATCTTTATATCCTTTTCTCCTGACTACCTTATTGCTTTCCTTTCCTTTACAGAAAACTCCTTAAAAACATTGTACCAGCGCTGTCCAATAGAACTTTATCCAACTTGATGGAAATCAAGGAATTGAGATACCATTTCATTTCTACAGATTGGACATACCAAAAAAGTCTGATAATATCAAGTATTAGGGACAATGTGGTCCCTATTTGAATATTCCTAACATTTTTGCAGCTATTTAAATCCATACAATGCTTTGGAGAACAAGAAAATTAACATCCAGCAGATGTTGTGTTATCTTTCTTGGCCTCACCATTATAGTATAAGTAAACCTGGCTTTCAGCTACCAGCATCTGCATATTTTCACCTGAGAATCTTTTCCCTGCTCACATTCACCCCAGGTACAAACAGCATGCATGCAGGGCAGGCTAGGAGTGCTAGAAAATTAATGGCGCTAGGAGTAACTTTCAACCAATAACAAAAGAGTTAATATATAAATACTCCAAATCCTTCACACTTAAGACTGGAAATCACTGATGTCTAAGCACTAGTTATGACAGTTTCTAAGTAGAATTAAGCACCAGTTGCCCACAATGGTAACTTGCTCAAAATCTCATCCTTTATTGGGTGCTTTCCCTTCCTTATTGCTTTTCTGTCAGGGATCACCTCACAGATAAACTATTCATAATTGATTCCTTATCTCAGGGTCTGCTTCTCAGGAACACAAATTATGATAGACTTTTTCAAGTAAATTTGAAGATGTGAATATCAATGAAAGAGCAATTTCACCACTAGATATTTACCTTAGAAGATCTATTGCAGATGTGCACTAGGAGATGTCAACAAAAATGTTCATAATACCCCTCTTTGTATTAGCAAATAACTAGAAACAGGAGAAAGGATAATAAATTAATACTTTCATACAGTGGAACATTCAAGCAGTAAAAAGTAATGAATTATAGCTATAAGTACTATGAAGGAAAAGTTTCAGAGTGTTCAGTAAAAAAAAAAAAGTATTTTGAAGAATACATCTACTATAATTCTTTTTATAAAATTAAAAGTATGCAAAGCAAAAAAAAAGTGTTAGGTATATTAACATATGTGATAATACTATAAGGAAAAGCAAATGAATGAAAATGTAACATTTAGAATAATAAGTACCTCTGAGGGAGAAGGAAAGTAGATTGGATAAGGCACAAAGGGTCTTCAAAAATAATGATAGCAGTCTTTTAAATTAAACTGAGTGAAAGTGTATTGATGTTCATTATTGTTAAATTATACAAATTTTATAAGAAACATTTTGTGAAAACTTAATATTGACATTAGAAAACTTTTAAAAATGAAACTTAATGGTCAGAAAGGTAGTTTCACTGTACAAAATCAGTTACGTAAATGCCTGAAAGCTGAATATGTATTTTGTTTTTTATTATGTAAGATAGGTGAAAAATCTGGTTTTCTACAAACATTGGCAAATATTCTGATGTTAGCCCTATATTATATGAAAATTCGAAAGTTATTTAGTAGCAACTAATTAGCAAAGGGTTACTGCATCAGAGTTTGGGCTTGACATCTGGTACTACTTACATTTTCACCAACAGCATGATGAATATTGAGTTAAATTTTCTTACATGAAAAATACTCCCCAGAAACATACTTTCACTGAGTAGTATACAAAATATAAAAAGTACTAAAAGACTACAGAATACATCAAGCATGCAAGAGAGTTAATTAAATAAAACCTTGCCAAGAAGTGTAGGTCCCAGGCCTGGCTGGTCTCCGGTCTGGCTGTGATCCAGGCTCCTGGCTAGGAATAGAACCTTGGATTTAGAATGTTACATTAGTGTAATAGGGTGCCTGCGCCTAACATATGTGAGCATAATTCAGTTTATTGTATCACATGTATGTGGCAGAATGCCACTATTGCTCTCTTACATATATGTAGAGCCAATGTGGTCCCCTAGAAAGCAGAAGCAGAAGCACGCTCCCTGCAATAAAGTTGGTTGGTGCCTGTCATTTCATTCTCATGTCAGTCCCTTGTAAGTTCTTCCAACTGGGCGTCTCACCACTGAAACCTTCCCTTCTCAGTCAGCTGAGTGCTGACCAGAAGGACTTTGTAGATTAACAAAAGTGGATAACAGTGCTATGTATTCAGGTGATATAAAGAGTAAATGTATATTATTTTCTTCATTTAAAGGCCTGTTTTGTTTGTTTTGGTTTTCTAAACCACCCACATATAAGTTAGATCGTATAGTATTTGTTTTTCTCTGACTTGTGTCACTTAGCATAATGCCCTTAAGATCCATCCATGTTGTTGCAAATGGCAGGATTTTCCTCTTTTTATGTCTGCATAATATTCCGCTGTATATGTATACCACATCTTTACCTATTCATCCATAAATGGACACTTAGTTTGTTTCCACATCTTGGCCATTGTGAATTATGCTATAGTGAACATAGGAGTGCAGATATCTTTTTGAGATCCCGATTTCATTTCCTTTGGTTGTATACCCAGTAGTAGGATTGCTAGACCATATGGTAGTTCTATTTTTAAATTTTTGAGGAAACTTCATACTTCCTTAGTGGCTGAACAATTTACATCCCCACCAATAGCACGTAAAATTCCCTTTTCTCTAATCCACACCAACACTTGTTATCTCTGGTCTTTTTTAAAATAGCCATTCTAACAGGTGTGAGTAATAAACAGCTCATTGTGGTTTTGATTTGCATTTCCCTGATGGTTAATGATGTCGAATATCTTTTCATGCCCCTGTTGGCTGTATGTCTCTTTGGACAAATGTCTATTTCAAGTCCTCTGCCCATTTTTTAATTGGATTGTTTGTTTTTCTTCTTTGCTATTGAGTTGTATGAGTTCCTTACATATTTTGAATATTATCCTTTATCAGATTTGTAAGTATTTTCTCTCACTCCTTAGGCTGCATTTTCATTCTGTTGATTGTTTCTTTTGCGTGTAGAGCTTTTTATCTGATGTAGTCCCACTTATTTATTTTTACTTTTGTAGCTTATGCATTTGGCAGAAATCTGAAATATGTATTGCCAAGACCAATGTCAAGGAGCTTCTTTCTAATGTTTTCTTCTAAGAGTTTTATGTCTTTAACTAATTTTAAGATAAATTTTGTGAGTGGTGTAAGATAAGGTGTCATTTCATTCTTTTGCATGTGAATATTCAGCTTTCTCAGCACCACTTATTAAAGAGACTATTCTTTTCCCATTGAGTATTTTTGGCTTCCTTGTCAAATAGTAGTTGAACAGATATGGAAAGTTTATTTCTAGGATCTTGTTTCTGTCCCATTGGTCTATGTGTCTTTTTATGCCAGTATCATACTGTTTTAATTACTATAGATTTATAGTATGGTTTAAAGTCATGAAGTATTATGTCTCCTGCTTTTTTTTTCCCTTCAGATTGCCAAAGCTATTCAGGGTAATTTGTGGTTATAATTGCATTTTAGAATTTTTTTTATTTTTTATTTATATAAAAAAATGCCATTGGAATGTTGATAAGAATTGCATTGAATCTAATATGGGTATTTTAACATTAAATCTTTCAGTCCCCAAATATGTGATATTGTTTCACTTGTCTGTTTTTCAATTTCTTTTATCAAATTCTTATAGTTTTCATTATGAAGCTC
The DNA here is from genome assembly GCF_000151845.1 of Pteropus vampyrus. Taxonomy (NCBI): domain Eukaryota; kingdom Metazoa; phylum Chordata; class Mammalia; order Chiroptera; family Pteropodidae; genus Pteropus; species Pteropus vampyrus. The sequence goes on from NW_011888791.1 coordinate 5,375,535, forward strand.
TTTCACATTCTTGATTTAAATTTATTTCTAAGTATTTTATTGTTTTGATGCTAATTGTGAATGGAGTAGTTTTTCAAATTTATTTTTCAGATGTTTTGTTATTAGTGTATAGAAAAACAGCTGATTTCTTATGTTGTTTTTCTTTACTGCATGTTTACTCAATTGTTGATTGGTACCAACAGTTTTTTGCTTGAGCGTTTATGATTTTTTACATTAAAATCACATCATTTGTAAATAAAAGTTTTACCTTTCCTTTCCAATTTGGGTGGCTTTTATCTCTTCATCTTCTGATTACTCTAGCTAGGATCTCAAGTACTACATTGAAGAAATGTGGTGAGAGTGGTTGCCCTTGTCTTGTTTCTGATCTTAGAGGAAAAGCTTCTAAACTTTACCATTGAGTATGATGTTAGATATGGGTTTGGTATTTATGGACTTAATTATTTTGAGGTATGTTCTTTTCTATATTCAATTTGTTGAAGATTTTTATCATAAAAAGATGTTTCATTTTGTCAAATGCCTTTCTGCATCTGTTGAGATAATTTTATGATTTTTATATTTCATTCGAGTAACGTGTGTAAATATTTGTATATGCTGAAGAATCCTTGCTCTTCAGGGATAAATCCCACTTGATCTAGTATATGCTCCTTTTAAAGGGCTGTTGTATTTACTTTGCTAATATTTGGTTGAGAATTTTTGCGTCTATATTCATCAAGGATATTGATCTATAGTTTAGTTTTCTTGTAGTGTACTTATCTGGCTTTGGTATAAAGTAATTCTGGCCTTATAAAATGACTTTGAGAGTGTTTCTTCATCTTCACATTTAGTAGTTTGTGAGAGACTGACATTAATTCATCTTTAAATGTTTGGCAGAATTCATCAGTGAAACCAACTATCTGGTCTGGTGCTTTTCTTTGTTGGGATATTTTGATTACTAATTAAATCTCCTTACCCATTTTTGGTCTGTTGAGATTTTCTATTTCTTTATGAGACAGCCTTGGGAGGTTTATTTTTTTATGAATTTATCCATTTCTTATGGGTTATCCAATTTATTAGCATATATTTGTTCATATTAGTCTCATGTTTCTTTTATGTCTGTGGTATAGTTGTAATATTTCTTCTTTTATTTCTAATTTTCTTAAAAACTTCTGTCATTTTTTGCTAGTTTGGCTGAAGTTTTGTCGATTTCATTCATTTTTCCAAAAAACTCAGTTTTCTTGATCATTTCTATTTTTTTCTGGTCTCTATTTCTTATTTCCGTTTTGGTCTTTGTTATTTCCTTCCTTCAGCTAACTTTGTGCTTAGTTTGTTATTTTTTATTTAGTCCTTTGAAGTATAAATTTAGGTTGTTTATATGAGATCTTTTTTCTTTTCTCTTTTGATTTTTAATCAAACACCTTTTATTTTTTTAATTTAACATTATTTTGTTCTTTTTTATTTTAATAATTTTTAAATTATTTAAATTACAGTGACATA
>NW_011888791.1:5378907-5399494 GCF_000151845.1 Pteropus vampyrus
GCCAGTCTCTTCTGGCCTGCAAAGGTTCTGTTGAGAAATTAGCTGACATTCTTATGGAAGCTCCCTCGTAAGTAACTAGCTACCTTTCCCTTGCTGCTTTTAGGATTTTTTCTCTTTTGTCTTTAATTTTTGCCATTTTAATTATGATGTCTTGGTGTAGGTTTTGAGGGGTTCACTGTATTTGATACTCTCTGCACTTCTGGGCTTGTATTTCTATTTCCTTTACCAGATTAGGAAACTTTCCAGTCATTATTCCTCAAATAGGTTCTCAATTCCTTGCTTTCTCTCTGCTCCTTCTTGTATTCTTATGATGCAAATGTTGTTATGCTTGATGTTGCCTCAAAGCTCCCCTAAACTGTCTTTATTTTTCTTTTTGCTGTTATGAATGGGTGTTTTCTGCTGCCTTTCCTTCCTTTCCTTTATCCAAACTACTATTGATTCCTTCTAGTGTATTATTCATTTCAGTTATTGTATTCTTCATTTCTATTTTTTTTTTATGGTTTCTATATGCTTTTTCTTATGCTTACTATGTTTGTTGAAGTTCTCACTGAGCTCATCTACTCTTCTCCTAAGTTTCTCAATCATTCGTATAACCAGTGTTTTGAACTTTGTATCTGGTAGATTGCTTGTCTCAATTTCATTTAGTTCTTTTTCTGGAGTTTTCCTTGTTCTTCCATTTGGGACATGTTCTTTTGTTTTCTCATTTTGGATGCTTTCTCTCTATTTATTAAATAGATCTGCTATGTCTCCCAGTCTTAGGAGATTGGCCTTCTGTAGTAAATATCCTGTATGGCCTTCTGTAGTAAATATCATCATCTCCCTGATGACCTACACCAGGTGCTCCAGGAGTGACCCTTGTGTGGTTGTGTATGCTCTTTTGTTGTAGTTGAACCTAGATTGTTGCTGGCACTTGAATGAGTGAAGCTGACTCTCAGGCTGACTGGCTCTGCAAATTGACCATGCCTGCAACATATAAACAGCTGTGTGGAGGCTGACCCCATGGAACAAGGTTCTCCCCAGTGGGTTATTGTGCCTGTTGAAACCACTCTTTGGGTATGGCATTTATGGAGCTAAGCAGGTGGTGCTCTGTTGATATCTAATGCCTAACTCCAGATGTGTTGGTTCTGGAGCCATTTAGGAGGGGCTCCCATTGGTCAGCCATTGCTCATTATTGGCCTGGGGCTACCTGGTAGGAGCTACAAAGCTATCCATGTTTGGCTGCTGCCTGAGCTGGACCACCTAGTAAATGGAGGCTGGCTGCCATCAGTACTGGGCCTGGAACATCTCAGCAAAAGGATCTCAGTCCTGAGGTTGACTGCCAGGTGTCCATAAGGCTGAATACCTAAAAGAACCTCGGGCAGTAGGCAAGTTATGAGGCAGGATTCCAGGGTGTCACCGTGGTGGGGCAAGTGGCATTTCCAGTTTGGTGCAGATTCAGATTTGTTGCTAGTGCTGAGCCTGTGACCACTCACAAAAAGTCTCAGCTTATACCAAAGCTAGTCGCTGCCCACCTTGGGCCCACAAACCTGTGACATTTGTTCAAGAAATACTACAGATAGAGCTGGGGCTGTTTGCCCACCACCAAAAATGTCTCTCAAAATGTGTGAGCTGAGGGCTATTAATTGCTGCCCTAGAAATCTCCTACCAAGAGCATGGGGTGGGGCTGGTTCCTCAGTAATCATGCAAAATTGCCACCAGGCATTTTGCAGTTGGGTAGGGCAGGGTCTTAGTGACTGACCCAGGTGGAGTGAGCAGATCTCACAAGGCTAATGCAGATTCAGCTTTGGCCATGTAGGAGGCAGTCTCAATACAGGCAAGATGTTGCTCACCTGTAGGCTGCACAGGATAAGGGCTTAACAAAGGACAATGGAGGCTGTCACTCCAGCCCTTGCCCTAAAGCCCCTCAACTTAGTTTTTCCATGTATATCTCTGGCATCTCTTGAACTGCTGTCTCTCCACTAGAGTCTACCATGAGTGCCTGCAAGTGATTGAGACTGTGCACAGGCTCTTTAAAGGTATGTCCAGATTTCCAACTGCTTTCCATCTTACCTGGATGGCTGGAATCTCCATTGATTTTCACAAACAGATTTTTGTGGAGACCCTCTTCCCAGTACCAGAATCCTGGACTGGGGAGCCCCAGTGTGGGGCTGGGGCCCCTAGCTACTCCAGGGGGACTTCCACAGCTGAGATATCCCCTCTGATGATCAACCACAACATGTAGGTGTGCAACTAGCTCATTTCACGTCTCTATCCCTCCTACTAGTCTTGATGTGGTCTCCTATTTATATCCTCAGCTATAAGAGTTCTGTTCAATTAGTTTTTAGATGGTTCTCCAAGTTGACTGTTTCATAATTTAGTTGCAATTGTAATGTGGTCATGGGAGGAGGCATTCCCTACCCTGCCATCTTGATCAGAATCCCCAATCTTTTCTTTTCCTTAATGTAGGTGTTTATTGCTATAAATTCCCCTCTTAGAATTTATTTTGTTTATTCCATAAGTTTTGGTACAGTATGTTTTCATTTTTATTTGGTTCAAATTATGTTTTGATTTACCTTTCGATTTCTTCTTTGACTCATTGGTTGTTTAAGAGTGCATTATTTAATTTCCACATATTTATAAATTTTTAAATTTTTTCTCCCACTATTGATTTGTAGTTTTACACCATTGTGGTCAGACAAGATACTTGGTATGATTTCAATCTTCTTAAATTTGCTGCTTTGTTTTATGACCGAACATATGATCCACATTGGAGAAGTTCCATGTACACTTGAGAGGAATATGTATTCTGCTGCTATTAGATTGAATAGTCTATGTATTTTTTTTAGGGTCATTTGATCTAAAATTCAAGTCCAATGTTTTCTCATTGATTTTCCATCTGGATGATTTACCTATTGTTAAAAGTGGAGTATTGAAATCCTCTACTATTATTGAATAGTTGTCTATTTTTCCCTTCAGATCTTTGAGTATTTGCTTAATATATATGGGCGATCCCATGTTGGATGCATATATATTTGTGATTATTATGTCTTCTTGATGAATTGACCTCTTTATCAGTATGTGTTTCTTTTTTTTTAATCTCTTGTTACAGCTTTTCATTTAAAGCCTGTTTTGTCAAATATAAATATAGCTTCCCTTGCTCTCTTTTGGTTTTCACTTGCATAAAATATTTTTTTACATCCCTTTATTTTGAACTTACATGTGTCCTTGAAGTTGAAATGAGTTTCATGTCAGCAGTTTATAGTTGGGTCTTTTTTTTTTTTTTTTTTTTTTATCCATTCAGCCATTCTATGTCTTGATTGTAGAATTTCACCATTTACATTTAGAGTAATTATTGATAGGTAAGTATTTACTATTGCCATATTATTTGTTGTTTTCTGACTATTCTGAAATTCTATTGTTCCTTTCTTTCTCTCTTGCTGCCTTCTGTTTTTGTAATGATCATTTCCCTTAGTGGTAGTCTTTTATTAGCTTCTTTTTATCTTCTGTATATCTACTGTAGATTTTTGCTTTGTGGTTACCATGAGGTGAAAAAAGTGGTTTCAAGTGATTAATAACATAACAATGACTGTAAATTGTAGCAACGAAAGGGTAGATTGTCTAAAAAATGATAAAAGACATGCTGAAACACATTTGGAAATATAGACGAGCAAGTAAACCATTTGGATTGATTGTGGTTTTGAATGCTACTGTGTTCCCACTTTTGGTGTTTTGTTTAAAAAGTCACAGAGAACAACGTATAAAGCTCAATTTTGGATTTTAAGTGGATTCTGCATGCACAAAATTTTCAAGTGTTTTCCATATAATTTCTCTGGAGAAATTTATCTGAAAAATTCTTTTCATTCAGAATGTTTAAGAAACGTTAAAGTGCACACTGACATAACTAATAAGCCACTTATATAAATCTATTGCTTGGACGGTCAGAATATCAGATAGTACAAAATTGTTTTATGGGGGATTTATCTTACTAAAATTGAAAGTTTATGCAGCATTTCTAAAATAATTTATGAAAAATAAATTTAGATGTCACTTTGTGTCTGCCATTTCTTTTAGCTCTTACAACCAAAGTGCAATCAAAGGGACCCAGAAATATGCAGAAAATGTTCATTAAAATTGATTTTTCTGTCCAAGTTTATTGCCAGTGAAAATGTATGAAATGCATTTATTTCATTTAGAGGACCAGTTTTAATGGAAAGTCCTTAATAATATTTTTTATAGTATGGTGCATCTAAAATAGGACAAGGCAAAGGGACTCTGATTTTTCATAGAAATGATGAAAATCATTTGCATAGACCAAGAAAAATGTTTGGAGTTTCTGACTGTGAGTTCTAATATTTCAAAAGATGTGGATCATGTACCTATACCCAATAATTGCCTTATTTTTCTTGATTTTAAAGACAGTCAAAGTAAAGATAATCAGAAATTACCTAATAGCTGGATGGTGAACTATGGTGGTAGAAGAAAATAGAAAAAATAAATGAAACTTTACTGTCAACACATGGGAACCTAAATATTCCAAAGAAGAAAGGACAAGAGGGAAACTGACAATAGAGATTAATGCTTTACCCATGTAAATTAGTAATAATAATAATAACTTTATAAGTGAGGTTTACAATTCTCATTTTATCTGTAAATCTCTCAATCATAAATTTATGGATAGCATAAAATTACTAATTGCAAACTAAAGTTATCGATTTATTATTTCCACATGTGAATTCTTAGAAGTTACCTTAATTAGAGAAATTAAACTTCCTTCTGATTTCCACTGCTATTTACCTACACCGAACCAAACACAAAAATTGCATAGTAAATGTGTTGTATAGTGTTTTGCTACATTTAAGAAATATATATATATAAATAGTTCAACCCATTTATATATGTAATTATATATATATAATATATATATTTCATTTATATATTTATATATTTCATATAATTTATATATTTTTTTATATTTCATATAAAAAACTATTTATATATTTCATATAATTCATTTATCTTTAGACATGGATCAGCTGTCTGACCAAAATGGACTATAGGTGACAGGTATAATCTATTGTGGAGAAAAGCTGAGAGAGCATGTAAGAATAGGAGGTGTTCATTTAATGAGAGAATTTGGTGTATGTAATAATAGTTTTCAAGAAAACAAACTGCTTGAAGCATCTATCCCCAGTGTTATAAAAGAGGAACTTTCAACTGCTCTATTAAGAGATTCAGTTACAGAATACAACAATGTAATGCTAGAATCCTTGTGGGTTTTTTTAATTTTTTTTTATTTATTTTTCACTTATAAACACAATAGTATTTCTTTATTTGCCCCAGGACATCTCGTTTCAAAGCTGAAAATAGTGAAGTGATGCTATAGTTCACCAGCATCTTCAGCTTCATTCTACAGGCTGCTTGTTTAGAGTTTTATCCCCTGGCAGTTTGCTTTGGCAAAATGCTTTCAAGATTATGTGTCAAACACAGAACACAATAGGAAAAGCCAACATGGTAGTTTACGGAATTAACAAGAACAGCTATCTTCCTTGACAGATTGCTCTGTTTAATTATAGCTGTTGGGGATTGCATCAGCTACTTGAACAACAGGGAAAAATCAGAGAGTCATTAAGATGGTCTATTAATTTTCTGTCATGAGTAGCTGTGCACTCATGATCTGCATATGTAGTATGGCAGAACATTTTCCAAATTATTGGCCTTAAAACTCCTGTGATAATTTTTAAAAATCTTTGTAGCAACCTAAAGAATGAGAAAAATGTGGTAATTTTAGATGTGAATTTATAGTAATTAAAATTCATCAGGTAGAAATCTTTTTTTTCCAAATTTGATATGAAAATATTTTTAAAAGAAGAAAAAGAAAATCAATCCAATACGTCACTCTCTTTTTGCTAAAACTATTACTTGTTCCCATGTAACAAATAAAGGACATATTATATTCATTCCTTGGCTCGTCTTTTTCCTTGGAAGAATAGACATTTTTATAGATATTAAAATAAATGTTTTCTGCAAAAAAAATAAATAAATAAACCTTCTACTCTCTGCCTTTCAGATGGAATAAAAAACTCAAAGCATCCTTTGCATGTCCAGAAAATCACTAGAGCTGGAGCTGAAATGACATTCATTTAGTGGCCATGAAGAGTCTTAACGAATGGCTTAAAACAACAACCGATGTATGCAATCCGTAAGAACATATTTCAGGACACTCTCAAGTACTTTAGCAATCCATAAGAACATCCTCCAGTACCATCGCAGCAGAATCAGGATGCTGTAAATATTCCCAGGCCTTTAACATCAATATGAGAAGGGAACTGGAACTGAGCTGACAATTTATGACTAACGCATATTGTCCTGAAAGTTCTCAGAGCTTGAAACTTCTGGAATACATAATTCGTAGTAACTTAGTAGAGGCAAAAATCACTTTTATGCAAATTGCTTTCAGAACCTAGATCTCTCTTCATAGATGCCAAACTTGTATAATTAGCTTTAGTGGAATTAAGAATTGAGAAGGGAGATGCATTTCAATTTAAGGGGACTTTCTAATCTGTGTCTGCCTATAGAAAAGAAAATACAGTACCTATAATTAAGACCTGTGTCTCTCAGGAGTGGTAGAGCATTTAAATAATAATCTGGTAGGAGAAAAAGAGAAAATGAAGAACAATGACACTATTGTAATGGTCTCATTATATCTAGTAAATGGAAGAAAAGGCAGAGCTGAAAAATGATCTAGGTTTCGATAATTTAATCTGTGAATTAAGCAATATAACATTCTGTAATAAATAAAATCATACTGAATATGGTTAGGGCTTCTATATTTCATTGAAACTGAATTGACCATGCATGAAACAATCTCAAGGAAACCTTCCATGCCTGTCTTTTCAAAATGAGTCTACTTTGTTAATTTACATTCCAAATTTAAATGATGCATTTTTCCTTATTGAAAATATCTCCAAAATTAATTTTAATTATATTGTTTCCTTTTCGTTCTTTTTATACAGTCACAATAGAAATTACTTATCTTCATAATTGGGTTAAAAATCAATAAACTTAAAATAATAAATAAGCCAAACACCTTAATACTAAACACATCTGCCTAAAGAGATATAGATGTTGTACTCAGATATTTATACAGGTACTTATTTACCTGATGCAACTTCATGCTGTGAAGTTATTAAAAACCCACCATTTTAGACTATTTTTATAAAATCTAGGGTTAGATCAAGATCAGAATGAGGTGAGACAAACTCAGATGCCCTAAAGACTTACCACCTTTCCCTTTTGGTAGATTTGCAGGGAACTGGGTCAGTAAACCCAAGTTACCTCAATATAAGACAAGCTGGTACAAATGCCAAATTTCAGAAGTCCCCTTTATCTGATAAGTCCATTTTCTCAACTAAGAAGCTCCCAGTCTCATAGATGTTTCTTGCCCTATCAATACACAGTCTTATGTAGATTTTCCCCCTCTACTGGTGCATTCTCCATTGTGTATCCAGTTCAGTGAGGCCTGGTTTAAGTACACCTCTCTGTAGGATAATGGGACATCGAAATAATATCCATTTTGCTCTTTTACTGCTTTTATATTTTCTTCAATAAACTCTGTTTCATCTTTACATCACATGGATCCTGTTGCTCCATTTTGTATGGCACAGAAATAGTGAATATATGCTTCATATGTGAGATGTTAAGGATATAAATTTTCTACTATATTTTTGAATTAGCTTTTTTTTTGCCTAGAAATTTTTATTTCTCAGGATCTTAACCCACAGAGATCAATTTATTAAGGACAAAGATATTTGTATTACACATAACATTTGATTTTATAGACACATATAGACACATTACTATTATTGTAGTAAATAGTCTGCTCTCAAATTAATAGGATAAAAGCTTTTGCAAATAGATTTTAGAGTAACAAAGTAATAATCCATATGTTAATTGAAGATAAGAAGCTAGTATTCAGTACAACTTGCATTTCAGGAAAAGCATCTATTTAAGTATATGGTTATAAATAAATATTCTACATAAATATGTTAAAAATAAAACATAATTTTTAACATCATTGGCAATTTTTCATACTTGCCCAAGTGTGACTTGAACTTCTTTACTCCAAGGACATAGTGAGGATAACTAATGTTTATTAAAAATATCACACCCACTTACTCCTTCAAATAATCTAAGCTGTTTTAAGTTTTTGTGATAAATCAAAGAAGTAATTTTTCATAATCAGCATACAGAGAGATAAGAGAAAAGAAGAGATGTGGTTTAGAGTCAGCAACTAAGCAGAATCTTAAAAGAAGAATAAGAGTTATATGTAAAGTAGGGGAAAATGTTCTATATATAAAAGTCTGCAAGAATAAAAAGCTCAGTATCTTTAGAAAATAAACCTATAATTTTAGATCATGTTATGTTGAAAAATGAGATATAGTCATGGTGAAAATAATGTTGATTCTAGCAAGATGTTAAATAGCCATATGCTATGTTTGTATACATAACATAGAGAGACTGTGTCACAATCATTTTTGTACTTGCAGAACTGAATTCATTTCTAGAAAATACTAATGTTGTTGAATATTTTTGAAACGTGGATTCTAAGAAAGTTGAATAAAATAAAAGAGAATTGAACGAATAGTTTTGATTTTAAAGAAAATTATACAAAAGCAAATAGAAAGAAGAATCAGAAAAAAGATATTGAAAGCAGGAAGATCTAGGTCAGAGTTAGCTTCTGGCTCTGCTGCAGGTACCAAATGAGAGTGTATATTCATTAAAAATTATACTAACAGATTTCTATGTCCTGATAAAATAACAACTTTTAGCAGACACACTCGAAAAGACCAATAAATCTTAATTTATAAAGTGTCTATTTAAAAGTATCATAGATTTTTAAAACAATAAAGAATAAAATGTACTTAAGTTCCTGATGAATGAACAACAGATTAGTGAGTTGATTATTAGCACTTACTTTTTCCTTGGAAGCATTTTTTAGCCCTGGTGAGTGCAAATGGATGAGAATGTAGGCTTTACCTGGAGAGATGGCAACAGTTGGAGACCAGCAGAACTGAGAGAACATTTAATGGTATTGTAGAGCTGTAGTAACAAAATTGATATGATAAAAATGATAGGCTTCAAACACTCCTTAGTTTGTATCTCAAGGCATTTATAAAATTCCGAAGCAAAAGAGCACAGAGGTTCAAAAAGCTAAACTTCAAACCTCTGAATATTAGAGTAGAGTTTTCCAGTGTTAATAAGGCAAAGATTCAAGTTAAAGTCCTATAAAGGATAGATACCCTGCCAAACATACCGTGATATCAGTTGAATGCCCTTATGTTCTATATCATGAGTAAAAGGGCAATAAGGTAGTATACTAGTTATTTTCGAAATTTCAACCCAGTCTTGTCTCAGCTCCGTACCTGATTGAGTTAACAGATAAGCTTTCTCTCTATACAACCTCACAAAGGATATAGTGAATACTGACTAGAGAAAAATCACATCATTTATAAAAAATAATTTCTAGCATTGAATTACAAATTACTCAGAATGCCCCAAATCAGTAATCATATGGTGGAAAACCAAGAAAAAAAAACTAACAGTAGAAATAGCACACACGTATGCCACATGAAGTCATTAGACAAAATTTTAAAGAAAATAAAGAAATATATGGAGGAAAGATAAAAAAATATTAATTCTATTTTAAAATAAATTCTAAGCAAAAGAATTAAACACTTTCAGAGTACAAAAATACGATATTCAATATAAAACTCAATCACTGGATTTAGAAACAAATTAGATATAGTATGATGCAGTATTAATGAACTAAAACAATAGATCAATAAACTACATATAAACTGACACATAGAGAGGACCAAAATAGATAAAAGGTGAAAAGGGTGTAAAGATATGTGTGATGTGGTAAAAAAAAAAAAAAAAAAAAAAATTTTCATACATATGTTTAATTGGGATCACAGAAAGAGAGGAAAGAGAGATAAGAATGGGATAGAAACATTAAGGAAATAATGAACAAAGATTATCCAATATGGAAGAAAGACACTAATCATGGATTTAAATATCTCCATATACTCAAAGAATGAAAGACACAAAAGTGGCTCAAAAAAAATAAATATAGAAAAAAAATAATATAAGATAAATAGACTAAATACTCGAAATGAGAGGTTAAGATATGAGAATTCATTAAAAGAAATTAATGATCAAAAGCAAAATTCAATATAGTCAACTAATATTATTTGACAAGGGAGCCAAAAATACTCGATGGAGAAAGAATAGTCTTTTTAATAAGTGGTGCTGAGAAAGCTGAATATTCACATGCAAAAGAATGAAATGACACCTTATCTTACACCACTCACAAAATTTATCTTAAAATTAGTTAAAGACATAAAACTCTTAGAAGAAAACATTAGAAAGAAGCTCCTTGACATTGGTCTTGGCAATACATATTTCAGATTTGCTGCCAAATGCATAAGCTACAAAAGTAAAAATAAATCAGTGGGACTACATCAGATAAAAAGCTCTACACGCAAAAGAAACAATCAACAGAATGAAAATGCAGCCTAAGGAGTGAGAGAAAATACTTACAAATCTGATAAAGGATAATATTCAAAATATGTAAGGAACTCATACAACTCAATAGCAAAGAAGAAAAACAAACAATCCAATTAAAAAATGGGCAGAGGACTTGAAATAGACATTTGTCCAAAGAGACATACAGCCAACAGGGGCATGAAAAGATATTCGACATCATTAACCATCAGGGAAATGCAAATCAAAACCACAATGAGCTGTTTAATACTCACACCTGTTAGAATGGCTATTTTAAAAAAGACCAGAGATAACAAGTGTTGGTGAGGATGTAGAGAAAAGGGAATTTTATGTGCTATTGGTGGGGATGTAAATTGTTCAGCCACTAAGGAAGTATGGAGTTTCCTCAAAAATTAAAAATAGAACTACCATATGGTCTAGCAATCCTACTACTGGGTATACAACCAAAGGAAATGAAATCGGGATCTCAAAAAGGTATCTGCACTCCTATGTTCACTATAGCATAATTCACAATGGCCAAGATGTGGAAACAAACTAAGTGTCCATCTGTGGATGAATAGATAAAGAAGATGTGGTATATATATACAGTGGAATATTATGCAGACATAAAAAAGAAGAAAATCCTGCCATTTGCAACAACATGGATGGATCTTAAGGGCATTATGCTAAGTGACACAAGTCAGACAGAGAAAAACAAATGATGTGATCTAACTTATATGTAGAATCTTTATAAAAGAGCCAAAGCCATGGAAACAGAAAATAGAATCATGGTTACCAGGAGGTGCGGGGTGAGGGAAATGGGGAGATGTTGGTTAACAGGTACAAATTTCCAGTTATAAGATGAATAAATTCTAGGGATCTAATATCCAGCAAAGTGACTATAGTTAACAATACTGTATTATATACTTGAAAGTTTCTAAGAGAGTAGGTCTTAAATGTTCTCACCACACAGAAAAAAATTATAATTATGTTAAGAGATAAATGTTAACTAATCTATAGTGGTAATTATTTTATAATATATCATTGTATCCAACAATCACACTGTACAGTTTAAATTTATACAGTGTTATATGTAATTTATATCTCAATAAAGCTAAGGAAAAACTCCAACTGCATTTTGCTTACATGTGTAAAGACAAAGAAAGACTGAAAGTAAAACATTGAAAAAACCTATACCATGCCAACGATCAACCAGAGAATGTTTTGGTAACTATGTATATGAGACAAAAAAGATTTTAAGTAAAAAATCTTTAGTCAAGGTATACAGACATTTCTTAGGGATGAAGAATTAGTACAATAGGAATATATAATAATAAAAATCTTTATACCAAATAAAATGGCTTAAATATAGACACTAAAATAGAAATATTTTTATTAACTTAGGGTGAGATTTAATACACTTCTCTCAATAAATGACAGAATAAGTAAACAAAGCTCTTGTACTGATTTTAGAAATTAGAACAATAAAATTATTTCATCTAATTACACTGCACCTTAAATACAAAATTTAAAATATGCGTTCTTTTCAACTACACAAAATGAACTCAAGCTAATTCGAAAATCAAAATCAACAAAAAATTGATTTGGATTCTTCTAGTTTTCCATTCACTTTAATCACAAAGCATCATAATAGTAAGAGATGCCCTAAGGAATGTCTTGTACTCTAGACATATCATCTCTACCTACATTGTGGAGTAGCAATCCAATCTTTTTCTGATAATCAGAATTCGTCACCCCAGGCAGCAAAGAGGAAAGAGTATGTGAGGACACAGCTTGAAAGCTGTCATCTTCAGGCCAGTGAGAGAGGTCTCAAAAGAAACTAAACCTGCTGCCATTTTAATATTGGACTTCTAGACTCCAAGATTATGAGAAAACAAATTTCCATTGTTTAAGTCTCTAAGTCTTTGATATTTTCTTATGGTAGCCCTAGAAAATGAATACAGATTTTGGTACAGGCTCTAACGGAAAAACTAGACAATATGCAAGAATCGATGAGTAATGTAAGCAGAGGAATGAGTACAGCACAGAGGATGTACTCAGTAATATTGTAATGGCTATGTGTAGAGCCAGATGGGTGATAGAATCATTGGGGAGATCATTTTATAAACTATATAATTGTCTAACCAATGTACTTTGTACTTGAAAATAATAATAAATTTTAAAAAAAGAAAAAGAAATAATCATAAAGACTTATCGTGGTGCTCATTTCTTTAATTATATAAATGTTGAATAACTACAGTGTATACCTGAAACTAATTTAGTATTATGTGTTTGTTATGTTTTAATAAAAATCTTTTTTAAAAATTAGAAAAGGTAAAATAGCCACTTATTCATTCTTTAATATTACTACAATGCTAATTTATTTTCAAGTGAACTAAGTATATTGATAGATTTGTTATATGACTTTGGATTAAAACTGGTGTTTGAAGAGTAAAAAAATAATAATCATAAAGAAATGCTTGAATTTAAAGAACAAAACAAGGTCAGAGAAATTAAGAATGCCTTTAATTGGCTTATCAGTAGACTGGGGCACAGAATTAGTAAGCTTGAAGATATGTCAACAGAAACTTCCAAAATAGAAAATGAAAAGAGAAAAATGAATGAAAAAAAAAATGCAGCAGACCATCCAAGAGCTGTAGAACAATTACAGAAGGTATAACACATAGGTAATGGGAATACCAGAAGGAGAAAAAAGATCAAATGAAGTAGAAGAAATATTTAAGTAATAATGGCCGAGGACATTTCAAAACTAATGAGAAGCACCAAACCGAGATCAGAAAGGTCAGAGAAAATAAGGAGAATAAATACCAAAAAAAATCTGCATCTAGAAATATCATATTAAAACTTCAGAAAACCAAAGTCAAAGAATCTTGAAAAAAGTCAAATGGATTAAGGAGAACAAAAACCTTATCTATAAAGGAATAATGTAAATATGTACAGGACGCCAAAGGAACATAGGAGTCAACTGACAGAGTTCTCAATGGCCCAAACTGAAACAATTTGGGCGACAAAATATATCATGTAGTATTGGATTATTACTCAAGTATAAAATAAATTTCATAAGCCTCTATCAATATAAATGATTAAATAAACAAACAAACAAACAAACAAACAAACAAACAAATAAATAAATAGGAGATGATAGATAAATCTTTTGTGCAGAAGACTCCCAAACAATTTATATGGATACTCTTCTCTCAAGGGGACAGAACACAACTTTCTACTCTTCATATGTGGGCTGCACATATGACTTCTTTTAAAAGAATATAGTATGAAAAGTGGAGAGGAAAGAAGTAATTTTATACAGAGGTAACCTGATAAACATTACTCTAGTCATGTGATCAATGTTAACATCTGCAATGATGTAATAAGAAAGACACTTTATCTCTATGGCTTCCTCACAAACCCCATAACCCCAGTGTAATCATGAAAAAAAATCAGACAAATTCCAACTGAGGGATCTCCTATGAAATACCTGGCCAGTCTCTCAAAAATGCACAAGGTCATCAAAGTCAAAGAAAAGTTGAAAACTGTCACAGCCAGTAGGAGCATAATAAAACATGGCAATGATAATAAACCATGGCAATGAGATATAATATAGTATTCTGGATGAGATTTTAGAAGGGAAACACATTAGTTAAAAGCTAATGATATCTGAATAAATTGCAGACTTATTTAATAATACTTTTTAATATGTTAATAATTAAAAATAATTCTTGCAAGATTGTTCAAGAAAAAAGAACACAAATTACCAAAAGAAGAATAAAAATATAGCATAACTACAAATATTTCAAATATTTACAAGATATTATTTATAACTATATATCAATAAATTTGCCCATGTAGATGAAATAGACAAATTCTTTAAAACTGACCAAAATCTGACCAAGAAGACATGGAAATTCCAATTCTATTGAGGAGATTGAATCAGTTATTAAAACATAACATTCAATTCTAGGCTTTTAAAATCCCCACTTGGAAAGATAATAGGGAAATAGTTGTGTCATATATATGTTAAAATATTTTCACTGAAATGCTTTTTATATGTTCAGGGCTAATCTAAACTAATATATTCTTACAACATTAATTGCCTATTCATATCTTAGGAGAAAAGATGATTAAATTTATTTTCTCAGCTCATAAAGAGAGCTATCTCTTTCTCTTTTTATAAACTCTCTAATCCCATAATGATAGTCCTACCCTTGTGATCTTTTCTAAATAAATCTAATCATCTCCTAAAGCCACATCTCCAAATACCATCTCATTGAAAGCTAGGGTTTTAACATGTGAATTTTGGGGTACACAAAAATTAAGCCCATCGCAGCCACACAGAATCCCAAAGCACTTGATAAATAATGGTCAAGAAGGAGCATTAGGAAAGGGAGTGGGAGGTAGGAGGAACACTTCACAAGTTCACTACTAATGGTCTGTTAGGCTGTTCAAGAATCATTTGCTTACATTCTCAAACTTTAATCATCTCCTGTTTAGAAAGAAAAAGTACAGCTTGCTGCCAACATTAATTTAATTATGCATAAACATGCTCTTTAAGGCTAAAGCAAATCTGGTTTTCAATGTAAAAATAAAATATAAAAACTTGCAGTTATTTTTAAATAGATCTTGTCTCTAATCCTAATGTAACAGAAATGTGTAAATAAATCGAATTTATCAAATGAATCTTTGGCTAACAACTGTTTGAGAAAGATGTTAACATCACGCGTAAGAATGCTTTGTTTTCTAGGATCTGACATTTTCAGAGATCAAGAATTACTATATTTTGTAAATGGAAATACCACTACTAAAAACAGAGTGCTACCAATAGAATGCTGTTATTTGCTTCCAAAGGCTATTGATGTAGTAGAGTGAAGTGAAAATAATAATAAAAGCAAAATATTTCATGGCAAATTTGGGGGGCAAAGTTAGGATTATAATCCGCAAGTTATCTCAGGGTAAATGCTGTAGCCCCAAGCACCGCTGGCGAGTACTCTCTGGGGCAATTGGGAAATGGGTTAACAGTCACTTTAGCCGTTTACATAATTATTAAGGATAAATATGGTTCAATAAAAATTTATCTTACTATAATTTAGGAATTTACACATTACATATGTGGGAGCTGAATCCTAGTGAGCATATATGAAAATGTGTAGCAACATACCTGTGCAAAAAATTAAAAAATAAAAAAACCTTTACTGAGTTGAATTCTGTAATGTGCAGGGTTTACCTTCCTTGATCCTTTCTTGGAAACAGAAATTTTAATGTAACGATAAATTTAATATTCACACAATTCAAATATGCAAAGCATAATAATACTTGGAGGGTTTTTTTAAGTAGAATTTTATGAGAAAAAAAGCCATTCCATTTATGAACTTTCAATTTATTCTTATTAATATATATATATATATATATATATACACACACACACACACACACACACACACACACACACACACATATATATATATATATATCCATAGTCTATCTTTAAGGTTCTGCTTATAACCTTCTTTGGTTCTGCTTGATCCATGACAACTAATCTGAGACTGTCAACGATATTGTCTTTGGAATGTAAAGATCTTTTCACAGTCTTTCACAATATTTTCACAAATTTTCCCAATGACTCCCTTTTGCCGTCAGAATAAAGTTAATATTTCTTAGCATGAAAACGTGCTAAGATCATGAAGTTTTAGGACTAAGTTTTTGCCTACCTTTATTGTATTTCATAGTAGGACTTTGATACACAAATCCCTGTCTCTAGTAACAGCACTGCAATATGTTTCTTTGAACTTGATTTTGTGTTATCTTGCCTCAGTGGCTCAAACTAATTCTGCCGATAAGAATGTCTTGCTTTCTTCCATACTTGTACTTCAGAATGGAAGTTCAAATAGTCTTACATAAAGTTTTAAATTAACTAAATCACAAAGTATATACTTATGTAAGCTTGTTGGAAATGTTTCATTTGTTAAACCAGAGTGTACAATGCTCCAGAAAGCTTCTATTTGCAAATATAATCCACATGATACAAGATAGGCGTGGCTTTACTCTAAGATATCAGCAAACATTTCCTTCTTCAGATATAAATATTAAACAGAAGTGTTTCATGCAAACCACTTGTGTCTTTGGTGCTTAGTCATCTTTAGAATTTGAAAGGCTTCAGAAGGTTTGAGGACATTTGCAAATGCAAAACTACATGCACATTCTTTGAATAGTTGTGACATACGTCAATCATACAAGAGATTACAAAACAACAAAAAGAAGAAACACAGTCCTAAACAATGGAAATCTGATCTGAAAAGGGCACTGAAAAGCCCCAGGATTCAGAGAAACAAGGCATTAATGCCAGTAAATCCATTTAATTAAATCAGTGCATACATATGCTCTCTTTTCAATTTGAGATATTAAATATTTCTACTCTTAAAAAACAAACAAACAAAACATTTTTACTTTAGTTCACTGTCATCATTCTTTTCTTATTCAAAATTATATAAGCCTGTCTCCAACTCTTCAAGTCCTACTCATTCTTAAGTAGTTCTTTTCTCTATGGACATCCCAATCTGATGAATTGCCCTCTCCTACGCCACCATCCCAAGAGTCACCTGTATTCTATTTGCTAAACCTAATATATTTTGTTCACTTTTTACCCTCCTTGATTATTCTGCATCCTTTAACACTATTTTCTCTTCTATCTTTCTCAAAATCCTTTTCTCCCTAATCTTCTAAGAGATGCATTGTTGTGATTTTCATTCTTTTTAACTATTATTTCATAACTAATATTATCAATGATATCTCTTTTCACTCCCTGTCTTATTCTTCCAATGTCCTATACTGAATTCTGTTCTTTGCTCTTCTTTTTCATGCATGTACTCTTTTTAAACAATTTCATCTACTTCCATGATCTCAGGTGTATTCTTTAAATATGGCTTTGAAAACTCTGTTTATAATATATGGTTCCTATAACGAACTGCAGTACATTTTCTAGCTAAGCTGAACCCTCAATCTCCACATATCTTTTTAACCAACACATCTTAACCCTCTTTCATGTCCCAACACAAATTTCAATTCCTTCATAAAGCCATTCTTAATCAATTCATTTATAATTCAAAAAATCATTAGAGTTTGTTACTGTTAGAAGTTTTATTTCCAATTTAATCTTGTCACTGGAAAAAGACGTCATGCATCATGCTAGAAACTTTACAATTTTACAATCAATAATCATTTAACTCCTTATAGCAGCCTCTTCGTGGAAATATATTTTCATTAAACATTTTTAAAATTTAAGCTCATTTCATTAAGTAATTTCCTATTAGTGTTAATTTAATTTAAATTAAGATTCACTTTAGGGAATTTAAATTAAGTTTCACTTTAGGGAATCAAAGAAAAATTTCAGAAGATTACAAACAGAGAAGCGGATTAAAGTGTGAAAACAAATTAGCCAATGAAATAATTAAGGAAAAGAAAACAGTTCTAGTAAGAGGATTAATTCAATGTACAAATATGAAGGCCAAGTTTACGGTACAATAAAGGTGGTATATATGAACAACACAAAGAGTGAAACATAGAAACACAAATGGAAATTTTATCTTAAAAAATATTTTATATCACTACATAAATTTTATTTTGTAAAAGAGGGTGCTTTGTTGAAGTATTTAAAATTTGGGTTTGCGGGACTAGATTTTAGTTTAAACACACACACACACATATTTGAATAGATGATGAATTTACATATTATATGTAACTTAGATCAAGATGATTGATACTGCTGTTCAGATCATCTATATCTTTACTGGCTTTCTGTCGGTTTCAGCCATTATTGGTAATGGACATGCTGGTCTTCAGCTATAACTTTGTGTTTATCTATTTCTCCTTTTAGTTTTATTAGTTTTTCAGAAGCATACACATTTAAAATTGTTATATTTTCTTAGAGAATTGACCCCTTGTCATGGTATACTATCCTTTAAATTCCTGGCAGGACTTCTTGTTTTAAGATCTACATCAGTTGATATTAATATAGCTACTCCATATTTCTTTATTTGATAGAGTTACATTTTTATGTCTTTACTTTCATATTTAGAGTGGTTTCTTATAGATAGCTAATAGTTGAATCTGGCTCTTTCTCTCAATCTGACATTCTCTGTCTTTTAAAAAATTTGTTTAAACATTTATTTTAATGTGATTATTGATATGATTGGATTTAAGCGTACTGCTTTCTTGTAGTCTTTTATTTGTTTCATTTGTTTATTTTCCTTTTTTCACTTTCTTCTGTCGACTTTTGAATTAACTGATTATTTTTATATTCTATATTTTCTTAACTACTGGCTTATTACTTAAACATTTAAAAAAAGTTTTTAGAAGAACTTCTTAAGGTTTAAAATATATCTTTAATTAATCAAAGTGTTCCTTCAAATAATATTATATTGCTTCAAAAGTAATATAAAAAACTTATATAATATCCACCCAATTCTTTCCTTGTATCTATTGCACTAATGTTGTCATATAATATACTTTTACAAATGCTTTAAATTCATGGTATATACTTATCATTTAACAAGCAATTAATTATCTTTTAAACTGCTATGTTTGGGGAAAAGAAAATCTTAAATTTACATTTATTTTAAGTGATCTTAAATTACTTTTTGTATATTTAAGTTTCTTTCTGGTATCATATTTTTTATGCCTGGAGAATTTCTTTAAACATTTTACATACTACATGTCTGCTGCTAATTTCATTTTTGAAGGATGTTTTCACTAAATGTAGAAATCTGGGTTGACGATTTTACTATTTCATTACTTTAATGTTATTTCATTGATATGTATCTTGTATACTTTCCGATGAGAAGTTTACCATAATTCTTTTCCTTGTTCCTATGTAGATCATGTCTTTTTCTCTAGCTATCTTCAAGATTTTCCTGTTTTTCCCCACGGGAGTTTTAAATATGACATATATGACTTTATTTTGTTTATTTAGGGTTTTTGTTTGCTTGTATATTGGGTACTTTTCTTTGTGTTCTTTGAGCTTTCTACATCTGTGTTTTAAATGTTTTTTTTTTGTTAAAGTTATGAAATCTGCATTTCTTCAAATATTTTTCTTACCCATTATTTCTCTCTTCTCCTTCTGAGATTCCAATTATGTACATGCTAGACTTTTGATGTTTTCTCACAAGTGTTGAATGTTGTATTTCTTTTTTCAAATTTTTGCTTTTTGTTTTTTTTTGTGTGTGTGTTTCAGTTTTGGTCATTTTTATTGAACTTTCATCAAATTCACTAATTTATTTGTCTCACTGAGTCTTCTAATGAACTTATTAAAAACATTCTTCATCTCCATTGTCATTTTTCTCCACCAACTCATATTTCCAACTTGCTGTAAAAATTTCTCATTTGTTCATTCATATTTTCCTACTTCGTCTACCAGAATCTTTAACAATGTAATTACAAGTATTTTAATTTTTCTGTATTATGGATCCAATATCTGGGCCATCTGTTTCATCTGATTCTGTTTTATTATATATCGTGTGCAAATGTGTGGTGATTTTGGTTGAATGCCAGAATTTGAGATAAATTATAATTGTCTCTGGAACTGGCCATTCCTCTTCTTTTGCTAGTACAAGATTTGGCAAAATTGGCCAATGCCTGTTTTCATATAGACCACCAATTAAGAATATATTTTAGTCTATGGCCATGTTACCCTGAACAAGCCCAATCTGGTCTGATCTTGGAAGCTAAGCAGGATTGGGCCTGGTTATACATTGGATGGGAGACCACCTAGGAAGACCAGGTGCTATAGGTGTAAAAAACAAAAAAAAATAAAAACAATAAGAGATTGTAAGCTGACAAGGTCCTTGTGACGGATACAATATGTGGCCTACATATATATATAGCAGAAGTTTTTTGCTACTTTCAGGTCATTAGTCTGGTGACGGGGAGGAGGGATTAATAAGTCTAGTACCCTTGTTCCGTGGAATTGAGAAATCCACATGGATCTACAACCATGCTACCCTGAACTAGCCAGACTCCTTCTGAGCTCGGAAGCTAAGCAGGGTTGGGCCTGCTT
>NW_011888791.1:5400304-5402002 GCF_000151845.1 Pteropus vampyrus
ATAATGAATGAATACTATGATGCATTAACTATGAACTTCAGATTTATCATTTAATATAGTCTTTAAAACTACCTTGGGAGTTAGATACCATTGTTATTAACATTTTATGCAAAAGAGACTTGAAACACGGAGATGTTATATTACTTGCCCAAGGTCACAGAGTTAATAAGGGTCATAGTCAAATTAAAATATGGGTATAATCTAAAGCTCAGTCTCTTAACCATATGCTAAGTGAAGAAAATCAAACCTTAATTATTGACTCCAATATATTTTTAGTAAAAAGTAGACTTCTTGTATATATAGTCACTTGTTTTTAAAAGTCATTTCTCATTTCTTAAGGAAATTTAATACTAGAAGAGAATGTAGTTGGAGCTGGACACTAAATAAATCATTAGCTATATTTCCTAAAGCCATCTATAACAATTTCATAGGCAATAGTAAAGACTCACAAAGTTTCTCGGAGTGTACTAATGAAAGACTTTAATCAAGGTAGTAAATATGCTGTAGCAGGAGAAAAAAAATTATGGGGTCCAAGAAATTTCCAGGCACAACCCCACAGGCTACTTTCATAGTTGCATAGGAAACACCTTGTCTCTAGAATATGTATGAATCATCAACATATGTGTGAGAAATCTTGGTTTCGGAAGCATGTGAGCAAGATTTTCCAGTGGGATCTTTTATGCCACATTGGTTATATAGACAAGCCAGGCTTTGTAAGTGATTATAAAAGGTCTAAGTCATCAATCAGCATAGTTCTATCTCTAAACGAGCCAACACTGGGGACTGTCTTGGAACTTCAAACTTTAAACAGAACATTATAAATTATATACTTTTATGACAGATTTTACATACACATCTACTAAAAATAATTTGGCAAATTTAGTTAAGTTTTTAGTTAAGTTTTTTGAGGAGAAAACAAAAAACTTCACTACTTCATTACTTTTAAATGCTGTGTTCAACTATGGTAGTGTAAAAAGTAAAAGTGACTTAGTGACAGAGTTAGGGATTAAATATGATCAAAGTGTAAGCCCAATGTGCCATGCAAAATATAGACGATGTTAAAATTCTATGACACCTTGCTTTCCTGGATATTTTTCTACTCGACTTTGTCTTAGTACTTTTGTAAATTCTTCTTAGTGTCCTCAACCGCTTAAAAGTAAGCATCCTGGGGTTTAGTCCCTGGTGATGATCTATTCTCAAGCTTCACTCACTTTCTTGATGAACAAATTCATTATCATAATGTGAAATGTCATCTATAGGCCTATGATTATATTCATTTTTTCCAGCTCATACTTCATTCCCAAAATCTGACTTCATAAATCCATCCTCTTTTAAGACATCTCTAATTGGATATCTAATAGATAATTCATATCACCCTATACTGAATCAAACTCCCGATCTTCCTGGCCAAACCTGCTCCTCTAGCAACATTCATCATCTTATTTGACATTATCTTCCATCTTCCAGTTTATAGGCCCAAAAATGATGTCTTCCTTTATTCCCCTTTTTGTCTCACACCTCATATCCAGTTTATTAGGAGGTTCTACTGGTTCTGTCTTAAAAATACTATATGTAGAATGGAACAATTCCTCACCACCACTATTGCTATCTATTCTCTGAGCCATTATCCTTACTTTCATGGATCACTGAAATAGCATTCCTATAGTTTTGTTTTTTCCCTTCTCTTCATACTTTGCA
>NW_011888791.1:5402052-5407355 GCF_000151845.1 Pteropus vampyrus
TGCTATCTATTCTCTGAGCCATTATCCTTACTTTCATGGATCACTGAAATAGCATTCCTATAGTTTTGTTTCCAAAATATTAAAAGGACAGAACTGAACAATTATTAATTGAACGTGGAGGTTTTATTATTTTATTTTAATATATTTTTTATTTTTAAATTACAGTTGGCATATAATGTTATATTAGTTTCAGGTGTATAACATGGTGATTAGACATTTATGTAACTTACGGCGTGATCAATAAATTTAGTGCCCATCTGACATTGTATATGCTTATTACAATATTATTTACTGTATTCCTTATGCTATACTTTACATCCCCATGACTATTTTGTGAATACCAATTTGTACTTCTTAATTTCGTCCTCTTTTTCACCGACACCCAACCCCCTCCCATCTGGCAACCAACAATAGAGTGATTATTTTTAAATGGAAGTTAATTTATCTCTCCTCTACTCAAAATACTGAAATATTTTCACTCAGTACAGAAGTCACATTTCAATTACTCTCTAACTTCATATTTAACTACTGTCTTTCTTGATCACTCTGCTTCATACAAAATGGCATCATTGTTGTCCCTTCTTTTAACATATCAGAAATACTTTTGCCTTAGAGAAATCTGCATCGATCGTTTTCTTTGGATCCTTCTTCACTTGGTTTCTTTTGTGTCTAACTCTTTAACTTTCCCCAAATCTTAATTCAAATGCTATATTTCCGATAAGACTTATCTTAACTCCCCTGTTGAAAATTGCAATTTACTCTCTCTCTAGCATTCCCAAATGCATTCTGTCCTACTGTACTCTTTCCTTTTTCTACAGCATTTATTTATGTAATATATTTACCTAAGTAATTTTTATTTTATATTATACTTATATTTAATGTCTGCTTCATTTCGTTGAAAAACAAACTCTATAAGTACAAGGATATTTTTGTTTTTGTACACTATTCTATCCTAGAAACCCAGTTGAGTACCTGGATGTGTTAGTTGCTTAATAAATATTTGTTGAATCAGTGAAATATAGAAAATTAAAAAGTAATGAGTGAGATATAGAAAGTTTAAAAGTAATTGTATCCTCGGCCATGGATCAGAATTGCTGATACAAGTATAAATTTCCTTAAATCATATTTTGTTAATACATCTTTACACTAAAGCAATGAAATTATTTTGAGTGTGTAATGAATTAATTACCCACCTGTAATGAACCACTCGGTAACCACTCAATTGAGTCAAACCTCATTTTGTGTATAGAAGAGTCTGTGCTGATTGAATAAAGTAGCAAATATGTATGACATAAAAAGATAGTCAAATGGAATCAGGTTAGCTGGTAGCTAAGGCATTAATCTATATAGCTGTAAAATTATTACAAATAAAATATGATAAGGGAATACAGGCAGGGAAATATAATTTTATTGTAAAAATACAAAAGCATTTTTTCATTTAAATATATATTATTACATTTCTTCAAAAATCTTCCAAGAAGGATTATTGAGACAAAGACAGAAAGGGGCATATTAGGAGAGTGCTATTTTATAGGAAGAGAATAGTAAAGGGTGAGTGCTCATAAATCAGATCATCCTTTCAAGATGTATCTTATGATCTCTTTCTACAAAGTTCAAAATGTCTTATTTTATTATAAAAGTGTACATGACAAAATAAAGAATTTAAAATATTCTATTGTTGTAAAATTTATTCCAGTAATTTTTCCTTGTTAAGAGAACTTTAATATTGTTTATATATCATCTAGTCATATTTCTCCAAAGATGAATTTTGACTAGCTCAGGCTAATCTGGTGAATCCATTCCCTTGACAGGAGTAATAATATTCATGAAAAACCATTCTGGCCAATTAGAGAGGAGAGTCATTTTTTTGGAATCTTCTGACAAATTTTTCTCACTCTAAAAGTAGTCCTGGATTTTTTTGCAGTGATAATCTATTTTAATTTAAATAAAAATTGAATTAAAACATACATACAAAATGCTCACAAATCTTAACATTCCAGTAGGTTAGATTTTTGTAAAGAAAACAAACCCAGGTATCACCATCCATATCAA
This sequence comes from Pteropus vampyrus, assembly GCF_000151845.1. Taxonomy (NCBI): domain Eukaryota; kingdom Metazoa; phylum Chordata; class Mammalia; order Chiroptera; family Pteropodidae; genus Pteropus; species Pteropus vampyrus. Next base: position 5,404,105 of record NW_011888791.1, read on the forward strand.
AACCTAGGACATTATTAGTATTCTAGAAATCATTCCTCTGCCTCTTTCCAGTTGCTGCCACATAGAAACCAGACTTCTAACACTAAAAATTAGTCTCAATTGTGCTTCAACTTGACAAAGTAAACTTTTACAATATTACTTTTGTATCTGTCTTATTTTGATTAACATAGTGTTTTGAAATTTGTCCAGGTTATTGAACAATACGTTTTTATTCATTGTCATAGTTGTATTTTATTCTATTATATTAACGTATCACAATTTATTTTTCCAGTCTACTGTTGATGGGGTTTTGGCTATTACGAATAATATTGCCGACACTACTATTTGAAACATGCATGAATAAGTTTTATATTGCCTCATTTCCTCATTATTTTCCATTATTTCACCAAAACTTGATATCTTCAATTTATTCCCATTTTGACCAATTTGGCAATTGTGTAGAGAGTTTAATTGATTTGCTTTTCAAAAAAAAAAATGTTGAACACTATTTCTTTATTTTTACTATTGAAATATCCCCTTTTGTGTGGTGTCTTGTAGTTCTTTACATGTTCCAGTTAAAATTAATTTATTGGAGATATATATTATATATGTACATATTACTTTTCTGACGATGTGGTTTGGTTTTTATTCAGATTAGAAATTTTAAATGTCATGAAGTTGAGCTGTAATGCCTTTTTCTATCTTTTATCATTGTTGCTGTATTGTCTTTTACATTTGAATCTACAAGCTATGTGGAATAGATTTTTGCATGTGGTATGAAGTAATAATATTCACCAATATTACTTCATACCATAATATTCATCAATATTATTTTAAAAATTATACATTTTCTACTGTACTACAACGTTCTCTTTGTTATAAGCGACTATATCTGTGTGTGTTTGTTTCTGGATTCAATTTTCTACACAATTTTTCTGTTTATCCTGCAGTCAAGAATACATAATCTTAATTATTTTAGTTTTATAATGTGTTTTATTCTTCAGCTTTGTTTTTTGTACTTAAGATTACCTTGGATATTCTAGGCCAATTTAAATTTACATATAAATTTGGATTTTTCTAAATTTTACCAGAGAAAACCCTAAAGTTTTAAAAAAGGTTTTGCATAAATTTTGTAGATTAACATAGATAACTAGGTGGATAATTGATATTTTTACAATATTGATTGTTCTAATATATAAATATGATTTATCATTGCAATGCTCATCAGGGAAATTCATTAAGTGTGATGGATGCTATAGATGTTTGTCAATATTCTTAATCATATTAAAGAAGTTTCTGTTCAGAGTTCTGAGTTTTTATCATGCATGGGTATTCCACATTTATTGTGGTTATCATTCTGTTTTTCCTAATTCTGTTAATTAATACAAACTTGGATTTATAAAAAAAATTGTAATATATTATCATTTTATGTATCAATGACTTTCATTTGCTAATATTTTGTTCAGATATTTGCATCTATATTCATCAGAGAGACGACCACATTTTTTTTCTTTTAAATCTCTCAGATTTCAGTATCAAGTTCATTTAAACTACATAAAATCAATCGCGAGAATTTTTTCTTTTTCTCTTTCTAAAAAAAATTGTTTGACATTGGTGTTATGTTTACTTTACATTTTGAGGATCCAGCAGTGAAGTAGTGAGAACTTGAAACTAAATTTACAGGAAAGTTTTAAGCATAAATTCAATTATTTATAAAACGTAAAAATGTTTTAAATGAGTTTATCAATTTTAGTTCAATTTTTAAAATTTATTGTCATGATGTTGCCATAGTATTATCTTTAGGATCTATAGTGCTCTTTTGCCTAATCCTGGTACTGGAAATTGAAATTGTTGTCATTGTTAGCTGAATCCTCTGACAAGCAGACACTAAGACAGGAATAATAAATTCTATGTTGAAATAGAATATTATCATACCAATAATATTTAGTACATAAACTTTTAACAGGAATATATTGATAATAATCTCATTTGAATTTACTTTGAAATGTAAGGTTAATATTTCTAGAGACATTTTCTTTTCTCCATTTACCAACAAACCCTTATTTTCCTAGCCACTCCTAGTTACCTCACCATTTCTGATGCCAACTTTTGGAGATGATATCTCGCTTTATAACAAACAGCAGGACTGTCTTCTCAGAATGCAGACGATTTATCATAAATACAAACTCTCCAAAATGAAATGAAAAAGAAATCTACCACTGCTCTAATGCATCTATGATGAGTTGATGTCTAATGTAGTAACATCCTTTCTTGTTATTTATTTTCTAGTCTACTATAATCCTTAGAATAATGTTTTTCTTACTTTGTATCTAATTTCTATATCCTCCCCATACTAGTTAAATATTTTGTTGTGTCTTTCAGAATTTCTGCTGCAAAAAATATAAAAAAAAGTCTCCATTTCTGAATTTTATTTCCATCTCTGAGCCTCAAATGACAATTGACTTTCACTAACATCATGTGCCTTGTGCTCTCTCAAATGTAAGCCGTGCATTCTTTCACATCTCAGATGCATGAAAGTCTTGACTCCAATGTCATTTCAATTATATTAATGTTCTTCTCCTGATCCATTGAGACTCATGGTTATACAATTACATTAACCTTCTTATTTATGTCATTTAGTTTGTTCTTTGTCACTATTCCTCAAAGACTTCCACCCAGAATCATATTCCCTTCCCCACCACAATTTTTCTGCCATTAGCATAGATGTGTTCAAATTTCACACTGATAATCTATCCAATTCAAACTTCTCACTTTCTTGACCATTTTATTGCCTATAAAGTTATTCTTTTTTACAATTTGGTACCTATCAATATTCAAAACTTGTCATGTGCAAAATCACTAATTAAAACATCCCACTCTCTAGAAATGAATTCTCATTCTTCAAACTTTTTAAGGCATTGCTTAAACCCTTTGAGACTTTTTTCTCACTCAAGAAAGACTCTTAAGTCCTAAAGAAATCCAATTGTCTGAGATATTACACTGAGACAGCTTTCACTATCGTCCTCATTCCACCATAAGGGGCTTTTCTTTGAGCCTCAGTTTTTACAACTGGAAATCCTAGTTCAGCTTCAGGCTTAATTTATATAAGGATTCAGTAATCTTATCAAGAACTCAGATATTTCTATTTTTTTTCTCTGACATGTTTGATGTGGTTCAGGCTAGCTGCAAGATGGCCTCAACTGTTTCAGGTATTATATCCAGGCCCAACAGGGGGAAAGAAAGACCATCTTCATCTACACTCTCTCTAAGGA
>NW_011888791.1:5409250-5442724 GCF_000151845.1 Pteropus vampyrus
ATGATGAAAGTAAACAGAAATGTAAGAAACCAGGCTTTCAGATTTTTAAGATAAATGCTGTTAATCGGTAAAAATGAGAGAAGGTCAGCTTACCTACACAGTTCAGGTTGAGATCATCTCTTGGAAAAGATTAGTTTTGTTCTGTTCTTTAAGTATTCAAGCCTAACCAATGAACTCTAATTAAATACATTCCTCACTTTTAGACTGACACCTGGTATGATTTGTTAACTAGACCCCAATTTTAAGCGCAATCATGGGTCTCTCTCTCTCTCTCTCTCTCTCTCTCTCTCTCTCTCTCTCTCTCTCTCTCTTTCTCCCAACCCTCCCCCAACTCTCTCTCTCAACATTACTTTTGCTGATGCACACTCAAATATGCTTCTTGAAGTAGAATAGAAAAGGTCATAACTGAGGACTAGAATATCACCAATACTCCAATGTGCTCAAGGAAAGGGCTTAACTGTGGTAAGAAAGCTCATTGGATCTAGAGAATTAGGCCGCCTGGGTTCAAATTCTGTCTCTGCTACTTAATAACTACATAAATTGGTAACCATTCACAACTTTTCAACAAATGAGTTTCCTCTTTTGTAAACTAGTGATATTTCCAACATGTTAATATTGTTGCTAGGACTAAATGAGATAAAATATATAAAACATCTTGCATATGTTTATTAATAAATATTAGCTCTTTTTTTTTGGTGTTGTTCTTGTATACAGGAAAAGGTTGAGATGTGCTCCCATTGATATTTTCTGTGACACAGAGAGAGGCTATATAAAAATTAGGCTAAAGAGTCAAGAAAGCTATTTTGCTTATTTTCAGCTTGATTTTGTCAGCTATATGAGGAGCTGAGAGAGATGATTTCTTTCAGTTCTAAGATTTTATTATTTTATCACTAAATTTTATCTACAAGTGAAATAAAGAAGCTATTTTTAAAAATTACTATTTATTATTCAGGATTTGAACATACTCTAAACTAAAAAACTAAAGCAAAATATACAGATACACATGTCTTTTCTAGATTCAGGTGGATAACTATTCAATTAACATTTTAAGTTTTACAAGTATAATAAATGCCATAGTATTATAGTATGTTGTAAAATTTGAGACAAAATACAGAGTTTATCAATGCATTAATCAAACATAATTACACTTTACTTTTATAATTTGCATGTGAAGCACATTCTGAGGTATGCCTTTTGCCAGCCTAACTCTTTCATCATCAATCGAGGTGAAGTAGGTGAATATTTTCCTAATTGTATTCTGTATTATTTCTCATCAGTCTATGTACTAGCAACCATTAATAAATTAGTTTCCATTCCCTTTTTATATATACTAGTTAAATATTCATTTCCAATTTGTCTGTAAGATGAGTGTTATTGCCCTTACGCTATGTCTCTAGCTTGATCTTTTAATATTTCTTAAAATATAATCTTGACAATATTTTTACTTCCTTGGGAAGGATCTTAGGTAATCCTTTATTACAAATTAATGAATAAAAACTATATATATTCACATACACATGTAGAATCATATAATTTTAAAGGTGTATTACTGCTAAATATTACCTAATAAACAGGTATCGATCAAGGAAATTTTTAAACTTAAGTATAGATAAATCCATTTAAAAATCAATTACCACAGTATAACATGAGGAAAAAATTATGGATGAATTTATACTACCTTTTATATGGTAAATAAGATTTTCAGTTTCCCCTATAGCAGTGCTTCCTGAACTTTTATACATTATGGCACACAGATAAATTGACTAAGATAGTTTAACCTTAGATCGGACTGTTAAAATTGTCTACATGTTGTTTGACATTAAAATTCATTTTATTTTGTGTATATTAAAAATTTTAAGAAAATAAAATATGAAACATTTTGTATGTGCTATGAATGTAAACATAAACATTTTACATTTGGTTTTAACCTTGAAACATCTATCTATATTCAATGTTTCCCCCGATTTTAGGCGTTTATATTTTTAGATTCTTATTGGTAACAATGTTCAATAAACTCTGCAGAAGTAGATGATAAAAAAAAACTATGAACTGTATTTTGCATCAGCCAAAATTTATCAGGAAAAATGACATTTAAAGAAAAATCCACCATTTCTTTTTATTCTTCAGTTAGCAATGTTAAATATTGAAAATATGATTAGACTTTGAATGCAATGAAAGCATTTCATCTTAAGTATTTTAAAATAGTAATGGTGCCCTAATTTAAGGAATCAACATGTATTTGTAGAGTAATACTTCTAAGTACCTGCTCTCTCCCCTTGCCCCTAGGCTCCCCTCAATCCCATCAGCAGTCAGTTGAACAGTGCACCACGTTTTGTATGTTTTTAGGACCTAGAATATCCTTTCTGGTGGCAGCATAGGCTCCTTGCTCATGAGGAGCAAAGGAACATCTGAAGCTGATTGATAAGCTACGTGCCCAGTTCTTAGAGTCTCTTTGGCCATGAACTAAAGTGGTGGGCTATGGTTTGAGCCTTATATTTGCTGCCTACAGGTAATGCGTGTGGCAAAGTCTGCTTGAGCTTCCCTCTGTGAATCTCCTGATAAGGCTAGAAGAAATTGGCTAGGCCTGTGGTACCCCTAAAGAGAGGCAATCCTGTAACATATTTGTGTCAATTTAACAAAAAAAGCTCTGAATCATAGCCTAGATATTTGTCTTCCTCATGTCTATTGTAAGTTAATTGTGGAAGAGAAGATAACGTCTATAAAATAAATGATGATTTTAGTTACATTTTATCAGTAGAGCATTGGCTTTCTGAACACTTATTTTTGTCAATTAGAACAGAATAGTCTTAGAATTACTCTTAGAATAAATTATCTTATTTTAGCAGTCTTCAACACTCAATAGGTATTTGAGTATTCCCATACTATATGCTAGCTACTATGCTAGTCACTGTAATTAAAATGGTAAGCAAAAACAATCATGATATTGATACATTTATAAGGTTTCCAGCTCATTTATAGTATGTGACCATTAGAATATCATAAAGCTAACAGTTGCATAAAAGAATAAACTCTTAGTCTTATTAGATGACAGTAGAATCAGCTAAATTAAATATCACAGAGACCATTTGACAAGCTAATATTTGACATCACATTAATCATAGCACAACTATTTTCTTTATCTAACGGGGAAAACCATTCATTTTCTTTTATTCGGTTAAAACTTTCCAAGGAGGGATTAAAAAACTGCAATGCATTTTAATTCTGACACTAATCACCAAGGATTAATATCTGACTCCACAGATTAAAGAGAAAGGTTCTCAATGAGACTACTATCACTCCAGATGCCAAATGCAAGGTCGGGGTCCCCTAGCCACCTGTACTTCTGACCAACTGATTACAAATACTGGAGGCTCCCACAAATCTCATCAGGTTCTAGAGGTCACTAGAACGACTCTAGAACCCAGGAAAGTGTTTTAGTTATAATTACAGTTTATAATAAAGGATACAAGTGAGGACCAGCCAAAATGAAGCAACACAAAGAGCAGGTTTAAGAAGATCCTGAGCACAGAGCTTCCATGTGCAATCAGAACACATTATCGTCTATATCCTCAGGGAGCTCCACCAAGCTCCAATGTTCAAAGTTTTTATTGAGATTTCACACCCAGATATGGTTGATTCAATCATTAACCATGTGTTTCAACTCCATCTCTAGCCCTCACCCCCTTTACCCAAAGATGAGGAGGTTAGAATAATACACATGGCTCGAAGCTTCAACCTTCTAATCACATGGCTGGGCCTTGTGGCATGACCTGCCCCTATTCCCTTTGGCCTAAATATCAAGAGGCCCACCAATAGTTACCTCATTAATATACACTATCAGAATTCACCATGAATAACAAAGGCGCCTCTATCACTCAGGAAAGTCTAAAGGTTTGAGATTCCTTCCAAAAGACCCAGAACAAAGATCAGACAAATTCTTTTTATTATACCACATGGACTATAGGAGTTACGGAAGCAAAACAAAACTGTTTCTCTTAATCACAACTTCAACAACAAATTCACTTACCCTGTGTAAAAGAGCTTTGGGGCCTATAAAGTAGCATGTGCCATTCTATAGATAGAGAACTATTACCAGCTTTTTTTTTTCCTGTGGGTCAGATAAGTGCAAAGAGATGTTATAAAGGGATTGGAGGATGCGTGTTGGGAGGAGAGTGATTAGCAGCAGAACATGGTAGATTCTAAGAACTCAGCCCTGGGAAATTCATGAAGAAAATAAAGACTGTCTTCAAGAGAAAGTCTACTTTTTCTTTCTCCAAGTAGCTGAACAAGAGCCAGATAAGTTGGTTGAGCCTACTTCAGCCCAGAGAAGACTGGAGAAGCTGAGAGGCTTCCTTCTGGTGCCTAGGTAGAAACCTGACAACTTATTTTTGTTGGTTTGCTCCAATAAGGATAACCCATCTGAGACACAGCCGAAATTGGATTTATCACATGATTAAGCTTTTAATAGTCAATATTACTCTCCAAAAAATATTCTATCTCCTTTAAGTATAAATATGGTATTTAAATATAGATATGATAAGAATCACTGCACCTGTTACTCTGATAAAGACCACACCTTCCTTGGAAGATGAGTAACAGGAACATTTACAAAATGCAGGTATGATATTATTAAGGCTATATCTCAAGTGTAACTGGCCTACCCTTCACTCAAAGTGGTATTGATATCTTTAGAGCTGATGGTCTTCTACACTGCATCCTTCGTCCAGGTTGAAATTAGTAAATTGATTGTAATGGCAGCATCTCCCATCCTTATCCCCAGACTATAGAAGATGAAGGCTCTTTTCTAGGTTATTGAAGATCCTTTCAAGGATGCCTGTACTCCTTTCTCCAGTGTATTTCTCAAGGGTTTAGTAAAGAAAGTTTTATCTTTAGTAAAGAAAGTTTCAAAGAATAAAGTCCATGGTGTATAAGATGGTACTGATGATAAATCAAGGATAACATCCCCATGTACATACTTAAATCAATTCATTCTTTAATTGGCACATCATGACTTTTGTCATATCATGGTAGCATACCCAGAAAATGAAAATATATTTTGTCATGCTGGGCCTCCAGCCACCCTAATTCTCACCTTCACACTCCGATTCTGTGGTCTGAGAGGATCAATATTTTTGTATATTTGGATTTTAACATGAACAGACTTGCATTCTGCATTAAAACAAAACCAAATGATTCCAGAATCTCAACTTTATTTTTCATAAATCACCATAAGTCTAGATTTGACCAATCAACAAAGCAAATAATGAGTTCCATGTTTGCCACCTAGGTTAATTCAGAGTCAATGGTAAGGGCACACACATTAATAAATTTAATCTCAACTAGGACGTTGTTGCATCTTCTTTTGACTAGTAAACTCAAATTTTATTTTTGGTACATATTCTTTATGTATAGAATGATTTAAATCTCAGTTTTTCTCCTCCAAAGTGAGTGTAACTTATAATAGGTCCCTGCGGCATGCAATCACCTGAATTCAGTTATAAATCTGGAGATAATGGTAGGTGGTAGTGGTGGGAATTAAATGAAGTTGGTATCTTCTTGCAAGGTTACTGACTTAGGTGTGGTTGTTACGTGATCTTCCCACATGACAAGACTAGTATCCTCTAATAGGTGAGGAGAGGTGACTTCTGTCACTAATGGGGACACATGAGAGACTAGGAATATGGGGCACCGGGGGTTGTCTTGATTCTTTGAAGTGTGATGCTTTCAGTTCTCTGGGTTCCAATTTTTTTTTATTCATTTAGTATTTTTTCATATAAGGAAACAGAAAAAAATGAAAATTAAACTTTATACGTGGAAGATGCAAACTCTCTTTCCTCTTTTAGTTCTAGTGCCTCTAAAATAAGTGATGAATTTCAGTTAGGGTAATAAAAAAACTGCCTTGTTATGTGACATAGTAAACTAAGAAATTAAAATCCTGAGCTTTAGTAATTGCCCCATATAATTTGCCCAATGCAGGTAGCAGTACAAACTCTTCCACCATGCCTAATTTCAATCTACTGACATGACAAAGTAAAGAAAAAATATGCACAATTTGCCCTGATCAGCTGATGTGAACTGGCTCCAGCACTTCACTGATTCTCAGAACCATGCTATTCAACTGGCAAGACTGGAGAGCCATAATCAAAAATTTGAAGAATAACGAATCTGAGGTCAAAGCTGCAAACTCCAAAAGCTTACTGCCTTTGCCTTGAAACACATCAACAAAATGGTAGTTTTACATACAACTTCTCTCCCATGTGGGAACAATAGCTACAGAGGATTCAGGAAAATGTAGTACTTTAGTCTCTTTAGTGTCTTCATTACAACGAATCATGCTTGAAATATGTTAGAATCATTGCAGAACTCACTAATATAAATTACACATCACACTGATTAATAGCAGCTTAGACTGTTTTGTACAAGGCATTATACAATGAATGAAAGAAATATATGTGTGTGTCTATGTGTGTAGGTACATGAGTGTGTTGAAAAGTATCAAAGAATATACACTGCATTGTTAACTCAAGTTAATTAGCTTGAAAGAAGATCAAGAAGGAGAGAAGTGAGAAGACACTTTAAAAAGAAAAAAAACTAAATATATCAACATCTACAGTACTATATATATATGTGCATAAGGAATTAGACAACATCGAGTTACATTTCTATCTATTAACCTGTAGGCATATACGAAAAATGTGATAATATAAAAAAGTAATACATAAGTAATAGTTATGATATAATTTATAGTACAATAATAATATAATTCAACTTTGGAAAAATCCACAAACTCCCATGTAAGTGTATATGGCTTGAATATGTCTGTACAAGTAAAGAGTAAGGCATGAAAAAACACCAGCTAAGCCCTTATCATTATTTGAATTGTGTGTTGTATTTTTACTATGATAACATATTAATGTTATAATTAAAAATAATTTAAATATAGATAATATGAAATTCAAGTCTGATGGGATTCAGTCTCCATGATTGGTTGAACCACATAAATGAAATGAATGTTTCCAAACATTAATAGCGCTTGACTATTTTGCAGTTTCAATAGTATATGCACATTCATAAGAATGAGTGTTATTTGAGCCACCCTATAGTATGGATAAATTGTAAATATTAAGAATCATATAGAAAAAAATTGCATCAGGACAGTTTTGATTACATAGTGAATGAATATTTTTAGAGTAAAGGAGGTCAACAGCTTCTATTTATGCATATAAAATATGTTCAGCAAATGACAAAATTGGAAAAGAACCGAAACTGGTTTGGAGGAAAGAAATCTTTTCTTTAACTTATTATTTATCGTATTACATTACATCCTTACTGTAGTCAGTGTTAGAACCATTAATGAGAATATTTTATCCTAGATGAGTATGATCCTGCTGAGATAATCCATAGTTTATTTTTGAATAAAGAAATAAGTAAAATGCTTATAACTAAAGTGCATCAGATCCTCTTTTCAATTATTTAGAGAAGATATAATGTAACAAGGAAGTCCATTGTATTCTTATTTCTTTCCTAGCATGATATACTCAAGGTGTCAACTTCTTCCTCAGTCTCCTTCTTTTCACCTCTTTACTGCAATTTTTTTTTTTTTAAGTTTAAAGCCTCAGCTTAAATGCTGAGGAAAGGGTATATTATTTTGAAAATGCCATCTCAACAGAAAAATTGGTGTGTTTTTTGAATATAGAAGCTGTTCTCACCTCTATTCGTGCAGATAATGATTCCTATAGTCTGGTAATCCCAAAGGTAAAAGGTAAACCATTTTATAAGACATATTTGGTATTCTTTAACTTCTAGGATAGCAGGCCATGTGGCATTTTCTAGTTTGATTTAAAATTATTTAAAAAAAACATGTATTCTTTATTTTATTATTGTGTTTTCATACTTTTAATCGGATGCTGGCCCATTAGGAATGTTATATCTGTGATGCCTCAAAATTTTTGAAGTAAATATATAATAGCAAAAGAATTGACAGCTATAATAATGATAAACATTAAGTACTGTAACAGATTGTGTTTGAGAATAATAAAGACAGGTCTTACAAATTATGGGAAAAATACATATGCACACCATAGCTCATTTTTCAACAAAGAGAAATAGCACAATCTCAATAGAAAGCACTTTTCCAAATATTTCAAGGAAGAAACCCAAATGTCATTTGTTGCAGCTCAAATACTTAGAAGCTTACATGAGGGAGGTTCCAAAGAATTAAAAATACGAAAAGTGCTATATTGGTAGGCATATTTTTCAGGTTGGAAATAGCTGTTCATATACTTCAAATGTAGGCTGTGAGACAGAAGTAGATTATGAAACTTTTTATTTAAATGTGCCTAAAACTTTTGATTTCCTCAATCTTCTAGTTTTCTTGGTATCTCGTTTGCTTAAAGTGTTCACTTTAAATATCTATATGGGTTTGGAGTCCCTTTTCTTATCTAATTTCAATCTAGATGAATGATAGATGATAGATAGATGATAGATAGATAGATATACATAGATAGATAGATAGATAGATTATCTATATGGGTTTGGAGTCCCTTTTCTTATCTAATTTCAATCTAGATGAATGATAGATGATAGATAGATGATAGATAGATAGATATACATAGATAGATAGATAGATAGATAGATAGATAGATAGATAGATAGATGATAGATAGATGATAGATAATTTGAAACTCTTTCACTCTCAAATATGTTAACAAATTAGGCATATATAAATAAAAAGTAGGCCTATAGCAGATGCATTGAGAAAAATGAGAGCAATTCAAACTAAGGAAATACTTTTCTCTAAGAATAGAAGTTTCCCCAAGTGTATGTGTTGATTTATGATCTTTTGGGGAGACTATAAATAAAAGTTTGAATTCTGTCATGGATGTGACAGATGGAGTTTTGGCATCAACAGAACTGTTTGGGCAGAATAACCTGTAACTCCCACCTCTGCATCAAATTTTATAATTATAATTTCTATTCAAATTAAGTTATAATTCAAAATCTATTTGGCTATTATTATAAACCAAAAGTTATGTGGAAAATGAATGCATCATGGTGTATATCACAGAGAAATGCACCATTAGACACAGAGAATTAAACCTGAATCCCAGACTTAGATCCTTAGATTTTCCTCTACTCACAATTCTTTGAGCTTAGGCAAATGTCTACAGTATTCCAAGGCTCATTTTAACACACACACACACACACACACACACACACACACACACACACACACACACACACACACATATATATATATATATATATATATATATAAATATATGTATATATAAATTCTAGGTTATCTTAGGCAGGTTTGAGTTTCTACTGTTTGAAGGGCAGGCAAGAAAACTCCAAACAGAGATAGTAGACATGCGTCAATTCACCAATATAAAAAAATGGCTGGAGTAATAAAATATATAGAAATTAAGAAATTTGGATCCAAGTAATCAGTCCAGAGCAGCATCTGGGGAAAGCAGGCTGATACTGAGCAGCTCTTTCGCTGAAGCGAGTTTTCTCATGTTACCTAAACGTATTGCAATTGTTCTCAGCATGTGGGTGGACCCCAATTGTCAAGTGAAGACAAGGAAGTAAAAGTGCATTCCTGAGGGGTATAACCACTCAGCCTTTTCCCAAGTAACAGAAGCACTCCCAACTCTATGGGTACACTTTGCCTTATTAACTACATTCCAACAATAACATTAATCTTTCTAGTGCTCCAATATTTGATCAGAAATTTTGATGTAATCTGAGACTCTAGTAGTCGATGACTGGAAAAGCCAGCAAGGGAAAAACTGAATGAATTATAATTAGCCTTTAATTAAATTCACAGAGCATCAGGTATTTTATTTGCATAGACATGAACATCTATTACAGGTAACATGAGAGTTATCAAATATTCTGATATCTTAAAGGAGCAAGGAATGAGGATATATGTAAATTGGTGAAATTATAACTGCAAGAAAAGTAAATAATGTATGAAACTGCTGATAATTATTTCTAACAATTACTGAGGATGTACAATGTGCTTTACATTGAAATTTTTATTTAATACTATCCATATATGATAAGGTAATATTATTTTTCTCATTTTAAAGATGAGGAAAATTAGTTTTTGTGAGGGAAATTAGCAAGATTATAAATGGCAGAGACTAGTCTCAAAGTGTTACCTGTCCTGGAGAGTACTGGAACTGCTAGACCTTGGTTCTTGGTATCCAGTTGACAAAGAATTCAAGGCACATGACCAGAAATTGATTGTATGCAAACTAGTTTTATTAAAAGCAAAAGTACACTTTTAGAAGGGAGAATAGGCAGTTGGGAGCTCACTCTCGAAAGGGAGAGCTAGCTGACAAAAGTGGTCAGCTCCAAAGACTTCTGCCAAGCAAAAGTACACCCTCAGATGGGAAGAGCAGGCAGACGCAAGGTAGAGCTGCTGCATCGTGCATTGTGGGTTTGGGAATTTTATCTGTTAATCTAACTAAGGCATGGAATATTTATGATTTCCGGTGGTCACTTCATGGAAAAAAGGTTTGTTTGGTTTTTCCCTGAAATTAAAAAAGACTCCCCTTTTCTTACCATGTTTGGGCTTTTTGGAACTGTCATGGCCTCAGATGCCTGATGGGTACAGCCTTAATTACGATGTTAATTTATAATGATCATATAATGAAGCAAAGGTGAATTCTAGGGCACACCAAGTGTCCTTCTTCTCATGCCTATATTGGGGACTGTCCCTGTCCCCTTTATTTCCTGCTTTAGCAGGAAATTTTAAACTATAAAACTGCTTCACTATGTCAAAGCTATTCTATTGTTCAAGGCTGTTTTTTCATTTAAGCAGCTCTGTGGAGTGGTCATGATATAACTCCTATCTCAAAAGGATATATGTCAAATATCAGATCATGCATTTAATGACTTTATGAGTTAATAGACATAATGATGTATTTATTAAATTAATAAAAATAAATCACAAAATGATAAAACCTCAGTGTATTGCACAAACCACATGGGAAAACCATGTTTTAATCACTGAAAGTACAAGTAATGTTTGAGGAATAATACAAGAAATACCTTAAAAGATAATAATAATTTATCTTACTTTCAGTACTGCTCATGATATTGATTTCTTATGTAGTTCATAGTTCTTTGATTAAAAACATATATTTGTGTATGCTTAAAGCCTTAAGACTGACATCAAACAATTTCTTTTTGTCTACAATTTTTTTGAAGTATTTTTCACCACGTAAGATGACTAGACTGAGAGCTCTTAAGGATAGCAACAGTGCTATATTCATCATCTTTTATGATGAGGTAACAAATTAAATTACTTTTCGATATATTCCCTAACATTGACATTTTTCTACTATTTAAAAAATATAGAAATATGTGTAGTATATATTTTATATATGTATATAAATACATAAAAAAACATTAAAAAAATAAAAAAAATTTGTAGAATAGTATAATTAACTGTAATCTTTACCGAAATTCAATAATTGCTATCATTTTGTAGCATTCTATCTCCTCTTTCTTAATCTATGTACATATATGCACATACATACAGCATACATTACATGCACTTTTTAAAAAAATTATTAAAAAGTACTTCTCAAACACATGGAACTTCATTCTTTGACATTTCACCATGTATTTTCTAAGAAAAAAACACATCATAATACTTGATTCCAACACATATTCTATATAATCAAATCACAAACAAGAAAGTTGACATTGATATGATATTACCTAATATGAAATTTATATTGAATTTCTCAGATTTCCCCAAATACATACCTATTTTTATTTTTTTCACATTCAAATTTCACTCAAGATTCATACATGACATTGGTTTTAATGTCTCATTTGTTTATTTTAATTCAGAAGGGTCTCACCACAAGGTTTTTGTTTAAATATAAGACAATGATGACATTGATGTTTTTAAAGAGTCTAATCCAGGTATCTTGTAGAATGTTTTACAGTCTGGATTTGATTGATTTTGAATACTTTGCTTCAGATTAAATATTTTGGCAAGAATGCATATAGGTGGTGTCCTGTATTTTATAATGCATTTCTCAAGAGATACACAACATCTGTTTGTGCTATTCTCATGATGCTAATTGGGTCATTTGATTTAAATATTGTCCACCAAAAAAGCAAGGTTTATTTTTGGTTTTGCAGTTAATTGGTAACCCATTAATTGGTGATAGTTGAGACCATGTAAGTCACTTGGCCCTAACAGCTTTTGTAAAATGTCTTAAGAATGTTTTGATTATACTTACCTGTAACCTTCACAGTATCAATTATCATATTGGTGACTATGAAATGGTGATTTTCTAATTTGCTCATTCCCTGTATATTTATTTATATTCTAAAAAGAGTATCCTCCCAACTTCAATTTTGAGAATTACAATGGAATTATAAATTATTTTTTTAAGTACTAAAAATCCATTACCATCATTTATGCTTTTGGATACTCTACTTGTACGGATTAGGCCAGCAGGAGTCCTTAGAGTTAGTTTGTCTAAACTTTTGAAATACCCCTGTCAATTTTTAAGCATTCCCTTGCTTTCTCTCATAAAATACTACAGACTCACTCTGTTCTTTCCCTATCTCAGACTTTTGGTATCAGTCATTTTTCCATGGAGTACCGCTTCCTTTTGTATTTAGAGAGAGTGAGTCACTAGTCGTGGCTATTGCTGTTATGATATTTTTGCTTTTAATTTTTAATGTTCTTTTGGTGAAACAAGCTAGGATTTTATATATATGTATATATTATACACATGATGTAGATAGATACACACAATAGGCATATTAAGTAAAATAGTTTAGAAAGACTAATACATAAATATGTATATATATTAAAGAGGGAGATAAAGAGAAGAGAGTTGAGCTATGTTTTTTTTTTGAACCAATATGAAAACCTTTCTTTAATATGTAAATAAAATAGATTCATATTAATGGGCAGGACTAAAGTGTTTGCTTGAAATGATATCATATTATTCTTTATTAATTCTAATTTTTTCTTTGTGTATTTTTTTTTAATTGGAAGTGTTTCTAGTTTTGTCCTACTTGTTACATTACATTTATGCTTTTTCATGATTTCAGTTTCCTATTTCCTTATTTTGCCTTCTACAATTTGGATCACCATATTTAAATGATACTCTTTGACTCCTAACAATATCTAGTTATGTTATTTTACATTTTTCAGCATATACAATATTTTCGTACAACTTTTCAGCCTATGTTCCCATCTTAGTCTTGGATCTCCAGCTGAGTATATGTAATTCTCACTAGCAGTCCCTTTCTTGAAGTTTCCCCAGTCGAATTTGATCACATAAAAAACTTATAGAATAAAATAAACTTGCTGAAGCTTCTACGTCAGCACTTGCTGCTTCACCCTGCACTTTTATCGTATGGAAACTTGTACTTTTATGTTATGGAAACTTGTCCGATAAAATATTCTTCCAGAAGACTGCAAGAATAGAGTTTTTTCTGAATTCTTATATATTAAATCTTTTTTTTTAGTCTCAGGTAAAAACCCTGGCTTACATACATTGACACACTTTTGGTTTTAGCCACAAGTATAACAGACAGTTGCACACAAGCTTGGACTCATCTTGCACTGAAGATTTGGTCTCTAGTGCAGATCAGGCATGTGTTTTCATTTTCTGCCCCAGACTTTTCTTGATGTTGAAGTCAAAAGAAATAACTGACCAGAAAGCAAAAGAGATAACTCCTCCAGCTAAAACTCAACCAAAAAGCAATGGGAGCAGTGGATAAATGTTTCAGACTACTCTCCTTCAAGCAGACACCTCTGGGAGGCATTCTAAACACACCACAGGTAGCATGGTGAATTGGATCCCCACTGCTCATGGACACACCTCAATAATGAACTCTCAGACTTTAACTACTTCTCTAATTATTCTCTCTATTCCCTCCCTCCAACTTTCAAGAGTCACTCCGCAAGTAATTTAAAATTTACTTAAGTGTTTATCTCAGGTTCTGTTTTCAGGAAAACTAAGAGACTTGGGACAAGAAATTGTTTTAGAAAGTAGACTCTATGATGGGGTTGTAGAAGTGTATCACTCATTAGGCATGTGACAATAAATACTGCTTTGTATGTGGTGATAATCCCTAGCGTGTCATTAAAGGGATCTAAAGTCTCAAGGTGGTTAACATATTAGAATTAATTTTTTTTTAAGCAAAGAATCCACCAGCTACTGTATTCATCAGGAGGTCTCAGTGTGTATTTCCTTTATTAAAGTAATACTGTATTAATTAATGTGGCAGCATATTTCAGAAGATCTGTGGTGGCTGCATTCTATAACCCAGAGTTGACAGAATGAGATTATGCCTTAGAATTGATTTCCCTAGTTCAATATGAGTCATAAAATCCTGGATAAGAAAAGTCACTTAAACTACTTATACGTCAGAGGCAATGGGGATATAATTTCTGTCATGCATAGAAAGTTTAAAATAGAAACCAAGGAACCATTAATAAACATAGTACAACATGAGTAGAGAGCAGCAAAAAAGATAACTTGACTTATAAAAACAGGAAAAACAAAATCTACTGAATAGAAATTCCATCTAGTTACTTAGAAATCTTGGTCAGTTCTAAGACAGATGGCATGAGTTGAAAAGAAGGTTGACTTCCCCTGAAAAAGAACCCTGCAATACCACCGCAAGTGAGTATTCTTGCAATCCTTCTCCAAAGTACCTGCTGTCATTTATCAAACTTACTGTATATGCTAGGGGAAAAAGAATAGCCAGATCTTTTAAGGGTCATGCATACAATATGCAAACTGACTTCAATGATAGATTGTATGAAACACTAATATGACTGCTAAGTTAGATTGCCAAAGTATGAAATACAATTGATAAATGTACTGTTGCCAATTTTTTTCTCATAGGGAGTATAATGAATCTGTAGTTCCAACCTATAATTATTTATCTGTGTTCTGAGCATAAAATTGGTAGAGATATACTTTGCAGCTAATAGAATCTTCATGTTAGTTCCTGACTTACAGAAAAAAGAAGCACCAGGAACAGTCAAATGGAAATGTCTGACACTGTTCTCTCCCCAGTCAAGAGAAGCTATATTACATGTGGGGTAGCTTTCCAGAGATTAGAGTCACATTCAGTACCTTAGATGCAAAGTGGTGATTCCCAGCACATGTCTGTTCATTTTACCTGCATGGTTGCTGCAAAAATGGGTGGATCACAATAAGAAAAAAGGGACTACTCTGAGGCTAATTAAGTGGTAGCGCCAGCAGTGGATACTGCATTGGTTGTCATTTCCTTATTGAAATAGATAAACAGAACTGCTAACTCTTTTAATGTGACTATTGATTGGAGAATTACCCCCATCTGACTTAAGTGAGGAAATGTCTATTCAATAGCCCAGAGAAATTTTAAGTCCTTAGAATAAAAGGTAGTGCCTCATCTAGCTAGGATATTAGTAGAAGCAAAATAGAAAGTTTCCACATTTGACCTATTTTCACTACATAAAACAAATCTTGGACATCCTATGAAGACAGAAGGATAATGGAACATACACATATTCACCAGAAACTATCTGGTCCATTGCTAAGATTCAATAAATAGTTTGAATTTTGAATGAATAATATCAAAAATACACATTGAAGTTATGAAAAGAATTGTGATATTGTAAACATTTAAAGAAAAACAAAATTAAACTACTATTATTATTGGATAAGAAGCAGCCAGCTTTACAGCATCTATTAAAATCGCATGCTATCATGAAAGCAAGTAGAGCCCAAAGGAAGTTGTAACACACTATAAATTAAGAAACTTATCTTCATAGTGAACATAGAAGCTTCTGTTCAACCAAGAGCCATTATTCATTAAAAAGTGAAGTACATCACACTGCATGAGAAAAGTAGTATTATTCATGAAGGATCCCCAAACCACGTGAACTGTTATTTTACATGTAACTTTGTTAGTAAAGAGGTCCATTCATAATAACTACTTGGCCGAATTAGGCCAGATGCTTGGAGAGTAAGTAAGTATATCCAGAATCAAAAGATAATCTTCTGCACCCCAGTCAAAAATAACAACTTTTTGCCAAAGAGTAACATCTGGGGTGTCCCCATAACAATGAAAATGGGTACAAAGTTCAATTTTCATCTGTTATATGTGCTAATCTTGCAAATACATGTGGCTTCATGCTACTTCAAATAAAAGTATCAGAGCATCGGTTCAGATAAATCCCACATACAGGGAAGTTAAATGTGCTTCTTGGAGCCAGATTTGATGTTCTTTAAATAAATGTGATTTCTGCTTTAGAGAGCCTTTTATCAACAAAATTTGAAGATTTCACTTTGCTAAAAATTATTCAGAAGAAATATGTTCTGTCAATTATTCAACTCTGACAACATAAAGCCCATTCAAACTGATATTCTGATTATCTATAAAAAATAACTTTTATAAGATTTTTCCATGGGAAGACAGACAATTGGGTAACTTCAACTCTTTTCCATATTTCTTGATTTCTT
The DNA here is from genome assembly GCF_000151845.1 of Pteropus vampyrus. Lineage (NCBI taxonomy): Eukaryota > Metazoa > Chordata > Mammalia > Chiroptera > Pteropodidae > Pteropus > Pteropus vampyrus. Next base: position 5,425,762 of record NW_011888791.1, read on the forward strand.
GTTCTTTTCATTCTTTCCTTAGGCTTTAATAGCTCTCAGGTCTTTCTTTCTCTGTCACCAACTTACTCTTGACGCCTCTTTCCCAGAAGACAATATCAGAACCTAAATCTCAAGACTAATAAACTATGTCACAGCTATTCAAATGAGATCGGGAGTGTTCAGGGTGGTATGGCTGTAGAATATTGCAGCTATTCAGTTAATAATTACCCACTTTTTAAAATTTTCTTACTTTTGTCATCATAAGTCATGTCATAATGCTCTCACTAAACCATCTTTCCAATAGCACAACCTCTCAATTATGGGACTTCCTCATTACCAGTGATCTTGTCTCTACTACATCTTAACTATCAATCACTAGATTGTATTGTAATTGTATAACCTCAGTCTCAATGAAGGTGTATCCTAGGATTCTTCAAAATAATTTTGATTATAGCTCATCTCATAGTCTATAATTTTGTCAGACCGATCTTCCAAAAGCCTTCCAAATTTGGAAAGATTTTAGAGGCATTTTGTAAAATACAGGATCAAAAAGCACAAATAGAGGTACTTAGTGGCCATCTTTTGGGTACTTCATATAAGCCAAGCTTTGTGTTTTAAGTGAAGAAAAATATAAGTAGAGTACACCCTTTGTATACAGTATTTTTTATTTGTTTTATTTTTTATCTTTAGTCTTAGAGTATGCAGTCAAAACACTTTTTTTCTAAAGTTAATGAGGTCGTTTGTAATACAATTAAATACATTTGTTACAGTCTGCATTCCAACTTTCCTCCACATCCTAGTTTGTTTTTATTGTTGCTTTACTTTGTTCTTTACATATACTAAAAGTTACTCTAAGATGTACAGTCCTATGGATTTTGACAAATGCATAGAATCCTGTATCACCGCCATAATCACTGTCCCATAATAAAAGCTATGCCTTTTTAAACAATCATATACCCTACTCCCAAACCTTTTCAGTATTGTAAAGATACTTTATCACTGTTTTCTTGATTGCATTATTTCTCATGAAAAATATTCCCTCATCTGCATAGCTGTCCATTATACATGTCTTTATTTCCTCTGGCTGCTTTAAGATTTTCATCACTGGTTTTGAGCAATGACATGCCTTGGTTTAGTTTTCTTCATATTTCTTGGCTTGAGTTTATTGAGGTTCTTGGATATATGGGTTCATAATTTTCATCATGTTTGGGAATTTATTGGCATTATGTATTAACAATTTTTTTCTGTTCTAGCCCTCTCCACTAAAAGTTTACAATTACATATATAGCAGTCTGCTTGCAGTTGACCTACAATTTGCTGATGCTGTTTTTATTTCTATAATGTTTTCCTCTCTGTATTTCATTTTGAATAGTTTCTATATGTCCTCACAATCATTAAAATCTTTATATGTAATATCTGATATGGCATTTACTTTATTAAAATTTTTTATCTTGGATATTATAATTTTCACCTCAGAAGTTTGATTTGATCTTTTAATAATATCTTCCACATATTTACTTTTGAATTACAACTTTGATAATTATTTTAATAATTTTTTTCTGATAATGCAGGCATCTGCATTAGGTCTGAGTCTTAACCGATTTTTTTTCCCTCATTATGAGTTGTCTTTTTCTGCTTCTTTGCATGCTTAGTAATCTTTGAAAGATTCCTGACATTGTAAATTTTACTTTTTTCCATACCGGTTGCTTTTTCATTTCTAAAATTCTTCTTGAGCTTTGTTCTGAGTTGCAGGTAAGTTACTTGAAAATGGTTTATTTTTACAGCTGATTTTACAATTTTCAAATTCTCCCTAGACAAGAAATCATCTTTTTCCTGTACCTAGATACACTATTTTGACTGCCTTGTCCTTGGCGCAAACTGACTTTTCTGAAGGAAAAAAAAAAAAAAAGTGATATTGCTATCAGCTATACAACAATGAAACTTTTGAAAGCATAAGAAATATCAACAAAATTATAGGTGATATTATATTGAAAGTCAACAACAGTAAATATAAGCACCGACAGTTTGAATTCTAAAGCTCTATATTGTATTTTTAGCCAATTTGCAGTAGTATAACTGGGAACATTAGACAATTGAATTATGCATGCAGGAATGCCTCATATGGTTTGGTTGGTTATAGATTTCAGGAGGGTTTCCAGCTGATGGCCCATGGGGAATGAAATCCAGCCCACGCTCTGCTTGCCAAGCTGTGAGCTCAGACATATGACTACATTTGCCCAGAGGAAGTGGCACATTTTTCTAATTAACATAAAGACATCTGTTTTCTTAAGGTGCATCCCATGAGGCTGCATTTACCCAGAGAGGGAACCATTTTGTGCTTCATACAAATATTGTCTTTACACTATTGAAATATTGTAATTGTAATTGTAACTAAGACAGTTTATTTTAACCCTACAGATTAATTTCTTAGACAGAAATTTACCTAATATTTCATTAAAAAGTCTTTCAATTTTTTGTTTTCTATCTAAATAATATATTCACATAGATAAAGAATAAAAAAATACAGATCTCTTCCTCATCCTTCCAATTCTGGAGAACAGTTTTTAAATCACCTTTTGATACTTCTAATGAGTAACATCATATCAATGATATTTTTTTACATTTACTATTACTCATTATATAATACATGAGACTGTGCTTTCTAACATGTTAACATTTAGATAGTTATTTTTTGCGCATTCCTTTTTTGCCTCCTGAGTATCTGACTTTATCCCTACTGTGTAAACCTGACTTAGAGAAGATGAGAATCTATTGCAGAAAAATAGCAAAGAGAAAGAATAAGGTAATAATCAACTTCTTATCTGCCAAATAAGGTTATCCAGAAAGACTATCATCTTGAGATCTATGTAATTGTCTTTAATTTTTTTTCTAAATTTATTTAACTTCTTTCTTGTCCTACTCTTGCATTCTTTCTTTAGCATGACAAAACGGAGTTCTCTAAATGTGTAGAGAAAATATGCCTGCTTATTATCATAGCTCGACAGTAAAGGTAAAAGCAAAAAGAAAGAGAAAGTAACTTATGGGAGGTCTCTGCTTTGAATTCTGGGATTCAAAGAGGGGAACAAAGAGAGAGTGGCAAGCAAACAAGGCTGTCAGACATCTATGCTTTCTATAAAGAAGTTAGATTAGAAATGTAGTGGAGACAGTGAAGAATGGATTTTTACCCTTGGCTTTTGTGGTAGGCAGAATGGCTATCCAAAGATGTCTACATCCTAATTCCTGGAACCTGTAAAGATGTTACTTTACATGGCAAAAAAGGCTTTTGCAGATGTTACTAAAAATATTTTGAGATGGCGAATTATCTTTGCAGACTCAACTTTAAATGTAATATTTTATTTTTATCACATAAAACTGGTGTACTGTTATCATTTGTTAATTATGTTGGGTATATAGATATTTGTTATTTTATATTTATCTATTTTTCTAAATTTTAACTATTATTCTAAATTTTATAACACAATTTACAATATAATTTTCAAAAATGTCCTTTATATTTTTACTTATTTTATCATTTATATTTTAATAATATCAACCATGTAGAACCAACCTTATTTTTATATAAGAATAAGACATTTGTTTGAATTATGATGTAATTATGAAAAGGTAAATAGCTTTTAAGTGATATTGAAAGGAATCACTTAAGAATACTGAAAGATTTTCACATTATGTCATATAGCTGGTCATACTTCCAAAACTTAATTAGCAGCAAGAGTACTGAGAATTGCTATTTACTCTTGTTGATGTTGCTGACAGCTAATCTGGAAAGGAGATATGCAAGAAGTAGGATTTAGAAGGCAGGTGATGGAAGATTGAAAAAAAAGACTTTATATAGTTATTTCTACGTTTCCAGGAATGGAAAGTCTGTCTTTGAGTTTGTCATGATTGTGTCCTTCTTATTACCTGGATACTTTATACTGTTGTGTTTTCCAAAGCTCTTAACGCATTTTCCATTCTACTGTGAAAGATTATTAGAGGAATAAGATTAAAAGGAGGAGGGGAGTACCTTGAAGAGAGACCAGGATGAAAGGAAGTCCAGTTTAAAATTATTCTAACACAAACTTCATTATGAAGATAGAAGAAAAGCTTGTCAATTGCCAGAAAAATATCAAGATTATTGGGGAATATAAGAATTGCCACCCAAGACTCAAGGTCCTCTGTCTGTAACATCTAGGCTCTAAAATGATGTACCAGGGCAAGTGATATATGTGTGAGTGTGGTGTGACCCTGCCAGTGATTTAATACCTAGATTGCTGATTACTCTGTCATCTGAAGAGCTGATTCAACTTCCAGCCTATTATTTGAGATTACACATGTCAATCATCATGCTTCATAGAAAAGATCTGCTTATTAAACCTCAGGATACTGGTAAGTTCTGGGAAACCACTGTGTACCTCTCTGTAAATTATTTTTGGGGGGAAGAAAACTGCCTGCTGCAAAATAGGTCCCTTCTTTGGAGAATCATCCTTATAGTCACTTCAAATTTTTTTAACTAAATAAAATTAGGAAAATATTTAAGCCTATCATTCACTTGCTGAAAATTTGCAACAATTATGCATTTTATGTTTTAAGAATTCTCTTCTCTCTTATCTCATGATCAATTTAAATTCAATATCTTAACAAAATTGTGTTTCTGCTACTGAGATCATGATAAGATTCAATACAGAAACTTCAAAAATGGATTTTTATGTTAACTCCTGTGGATGAAGGCTTATTTGACATAATCAGTGGAAAGTCTTATTTTAACTGAACATGATTTGGAGTATATGATAGGTTTTCAATAGATAAAGAATTCCACAAAAAAGATGGCATTCGAACTGAATCAGGAAGGATATTATAGTATACCGTATACAGGCACTTAAACAAAAAGAAAGAAGGAAGAAAAGCATGTTTGTGAAATTTGCTCCAATTTTTATAAATGGAAGAATAAATTCTTATTTCCTTTTATATAATTATAAAATTTAAAATCTTTCTAATGTCCTAAAAAGTTTTAAATACAACATTTAATGAACCCATTTTAGGTATATAGTCTTTCTAAAAATATATTGATTTCACTGGCAAATAAATAATTTTGCATTTGTCTAATCAAGCACTTTATGATTTTTAAAAAGTCTCATGAAGGATTGTATTTGGGCAATATTTTTTATTTTATACATGAGGAAACTGGCATTGAAATATAGTTATTTATAGTTGTTATTCTATATATCTCTAGTTTAATTATTCTTATTGTTGCATAGCATTCCATAAAAGAACTGTGCATCAATACATTTATCTGTTCTACTGTTGACTGCCATATAAATAGTTTTCAGTTTGAGGGAATTACAAATAGTGCAGATATCAACACTTTTGTACTTGTATCCTAGTGTACAATATTACCTAAGAATGAAATCTATAGGTCAAGGGTACTCAAAATTTTAACTTAATTCATAAATTTCATAATTAAAAATATTTTTAAAAAATAAAAGAAAGACACTCTTTTATCATTTTAAAACTGAGCCAGGAATTTATGTCAAGGTATTAGTGGGTTGAAAATTTTGATAAAGATTTAAAACATGGCTTTCTTAAGTCACATGACTACCAACTGTCAAACATATGACTAGGGATATTTTATTCCAAATCTAGTAGCAAAACTGGGTCCAATTTCTCTTTAATCAAATGTTATTCAAAAAAATGAAAACAATATTACAATACAAGAAAAATTTAAATTTAGCTACAAATTCAGAGTGGTTACTGCATCAATTACACTTCATTTGAATTGATTTTTTTAATCTAAATGTGATGTACATTGTTTTGGAAAAATAGCACTTAACAATAAAATTAGTTCCTTTATCTTCATAATCATATTTCCTCAATTTATAATATATTTTGAACAATAATGTATTGAACAATAATGTATTGTTCAAAATACTTTACATAATGTATTGTTATGTTATGTTATGTTATGTAAAGCATTTCCCATCATTTATCGACCACTACAGAAAAATAAGGCTATTACAGGATTGTAAAAGTTGATTCATGTTTGACAATTTTTATTTAAAGCCACAAAACTTATGAAACCACAGGGAGAATTATGAAATAATAGAATAACACAGAGAAATACAGCCACATTTTAGATAGGTGAATCAATGAAATATAGATTTTTTTATCAGAGTACATCATTTCACCAATCAATGTGTGGTTTTTAAAGCAACATTAAATTTAAGAACCTGGAGAAAGCATGGCACTACTTTTTCATTTAAAAGGAATATTTTAGTCCTTGTGCTTTGTCTCATTTTTTTCTTTGCAGTAGGTGAGCTGGAAAACTAACATCAGACATTACTCAAGAAGGGTTAAAGCCTAGCAATGATTTCTTCTCTCCGTGGTATTGTTGGTGCCATTTCTTCGAGATTAAAAGAATTTAAATGTTTGTAAACATGTCTATAAAAGAAGAAAGAAAGAATTTTAATACTTTGGATAAATATATTGTGAATAAAAACTAATTTTACCAAGGGTAAATATCTATAGTTTCTGTTCACCAAAATATTACTCATTCTAAATTCTCTTTTCTCTTAAATTTTCAAGTGTCTATTTAAAATTCCTTAACTTTCTCCATAAAACATGTATATTATATATTTTTGTGAAATGTTCACGAAGTTAAATATTAGAGGAGAGATCTACTCGTGAATTTTTGTAGATTTAGGCATTTAACCGAAATTCTCTTTCTTCAACAATGTTGTGAATATTTCCAAATTCTTATTAGTAGTTTATCTTCAGTTCTTGCTCCCAATTAACCTTTATAGTTTCTTTAATATGAAAACATTGCACTTCATACCATTTGCATTTTTATCTTACTAATAACATTTTTCATCTCCATCTTTTGATTTCAAATCTAATTATTTTGAGATTACTGTCACTTAAAGTGTTGTTAAAACCACTAAGTTGTCAGTAAATTCTTTTCATTAAAAAGAAATAAATTTACCTTATTATTGTTCACTGCTCAACATCCTGTTATATGCAATGACTCTTATTTCTTTTGTAAAGTCTGTGATTTTGGAAGCCTTAGCCCATGATTCTCTAAATATGCCCTGATGAAACTAGGTGAATCTGATTTAATTAAGCAGAAGAGTTTTAACTCAGAAATATGCGCCCGGAATTTGTCTTTTCCATTTAAATATATTTATAAATATACATGTCAAAGCAAAGCAGTAGCATTCTATATTTATAAACATGGAAATATAAACATACACGCATACACAATGTTATTGGCAGGGAATTATGCTAAGCTCTTTGAGGTAAAGAGGATTATCTTATTAAATCATCACAAAACTTCATGCCATAGGCTCTATTATTTATCCCATTTTACAAATAAAAGTACTAATTTTTTATATTCATCACTCCTACTCAGTTATTTCTCTAAATTTATCTCCTTCTGCTCTCTTTCCCCCCACAGCCCATAACCCCCAGTTCCATTCCATCCCCCAACCCAAGCACCAGCACACTGTCCCTCAAATTATCTAGGTATTCTCTCACTTCAGTGTCTTGCATACTTATTCCATGATTTCAAAATTTAAGTCTCTGGAACAAAATCCACTTCACAAATGTCTCTTATTGACTTAATATACTTATCATCTCATAGTTCGAAAAGGTACAACACTGTCAACATATAGCTTTTGAAATCCTATGAAGAAAATCTCAAGTACATCTCCCTCAGTAAGCAAGAAGGTCATTTACCATCACAAAAAATAATCATAGCAAAGAAGAAACTCAAATTGAATACAGTCATCCCATTTAAATAGTATTTTATCGCTTGACAATTGCTAGGAGTTGACAGCTAAAGGCAAATTTAATTTTCCTATCTAGGAAACGTTCCTCTTAGTGCTATTTTTTAAAATAAAAAAATGACAGTAAAGTTGACAAAACCAATTATTGATTTATGTATGATTTAGCTCTATGGTAAAAAATAGAATAATTTTATAAATGCACCAACAATGACTAATTAGAAAATCAGTTCTATGCAATTTGATTTAATATATTACCATGTTTACATTTTTAGAAATAGTCATAATTTACATAATTCCTACATTATTTTACAGCAAAATTAGAAAGTGAAGAAACCTTTTTGTCAAAATCATGGAAGGATTTTTTCGTGTGTGTGTGCAGTGTTCAAATGTTCTCTTCAAAGAAGTTTGAAAAACAATTTAGTTAACTGATGGCTACTTTAGAAACTATTTCATGGTTTCTTGTCGATTTCTTTTTCCATTTTGCAAATTTTTATGATTGCAGAACAAGAGAGTTCATTGGTTATTATAATGACTAATGCAGAACAGAACATAATTTTTCTTCTTAGGATACTATTTGATAATGGTAGAGGATAAGAGTACATCTGCTGTTAAAAGAAGTAAGGATAATCCTTACTTCTTCAAAGGCCTATTCATTTGTTCCTATGTAAAATCAGTTTATAATCAAGATATCTCCTATTTGTTTCTAATTCTAGCTAAATAATTTTAAGTTATAAATTGCTATTTTGATTAAAAAATCAATGAAATCAGGTTTTTCAGACTCAATCAGAAATATATTTAAAATATATTAAGAATATCTATGTCGATATTTTTAACAAAATAATCCAATTATTTCTGACATCATTTTCTTCTTTGTGATAAGAATTTTTTCTTTTGAAATTTTTTATTTTAATTAGAGTTGATAATCAATATTATTTTATATTAGTTTCAGGTATAAAGCATGATGATTAAATATTTATGTAATTTACAAAGTAATCGCCCCAATTAATCTAGTTTTCACCTGGCACTATACATAGTTATTACAACAGAGACTATATTCCCTATGCTGTACTTTACCTCCCCATGACTATTGTGTAACTACCAATTTGTACTTCTTAACTCCTTTACATATTTCACTCAGCTTCCCAACCCTCCTCCTATCTGGAAACTTTGTGATAAAAATTTCAAAAATTGGAGTTTAATTTTTTAATAATAATATAAAAATTTAATCACTCGATTCAAATTTTTCTTTATGGAATTACCCAGAAAAGTAAAAATCCTATTCAAACAATATTGTTGTCTTAAAAAAAGATTTCAGAAGTGTATTTTTGGAATTATTACTATGGTTATAAAATCAAACATGAGAAACAAAACTAATCTCATATTTTAAAGTAAGAATACAACTTTATAATTTTTTTTTTTAATTTTCTTCTTCCTTCCTACCAGCATGCAGGTTAGCTCGATTTTATCTATCCCATTTTTTTAAGGCATTCTCACCTCAGCACTAAAAAGTTTACATTGTGGAGTTATATAAACTACATGAAATAGAAATGACTAAAGAAAGTTAATAAACATATGGTAGTTATGTGATCAGTATGGTTAGTTGATAACAAGACATCAATATAATTTAATTTCCAGAAGTCAAAGGCTGCTCATATATTGTATACAAGCAACTACTTGTAATGCTGTGACTAAATCATTGGATTTATCTGAAATGGTTTTAATAATTTTCAAATATGTTTTAAGGGTAAAATTAGAAAACATAAGTCAGAGTACTCTGCATAGAATAAAAGACAAGAATTTTTTAAGATAACAGCAATAAAAAGCTAGTATTTAAACTTAAAACTTCACATTGAAAGTTGTGATCTAACTTCTTAAATATTTTACAGGACATCAACAAATATGTTACCTGTAAAGTTGGGAAGACTGAGAAAAATGAATGCTAAATAGTATTTAGATGAACAGTACTATAGAATAGGAAAACTAACCTCGAAAGACAGAAATAACAAAACGGAATATCCTGCATCAAGTATACAGGATACAGAATTGTTGAGACTACGGGAACATATTTAGTATGTACTGTTTGCAACATATGAACAATTTTTGTATCAATTTAGATTTTTAAATTCTTCGAACCAATGGAATTATTTAAATTATTTATTTTGTATATATTCACCTCATCTTGTTCAACCTGATTTTCATTTTAGGAATCTTTTCCTCTTCAAAGAAAATGATCTTTCACTATAAACTTTTTTTTTTACAATAGTTTGTTTTCTTCACCTTAAATTTGCTAGCTATCTTTTTCTGTTTCTGGCTGACTCTAACACTTTGTGTACATTTATTAATTTGTCTGACTATCTAAATATCAGACAAATTTGAAAATAATGAAGCTAATTTTGCTCCTGAGTTCTAGGAAAAAAATGAAAATCTATTAATCTATTCCTTGCTCTCTAGCCTAATTGTGATAAGATTTTGCAGCACACTTCGCATGGCTTTTCCTGTAGAACAGCCATGTAGTTTCAAATTAATTTTAGTTAAAGAATGAATAAGATTTATTAAGAAAAATAGGCATATTTAAGTTTCAAATTGGGTTTTATCACTATCAGGAAATCTTTCTTGTCTACCCCAGAATTTGTCCAAAGCTTTCTCTGGTTCAGAAAGGTTTTTTGCATAATTAGAGCTTAGTAATGAGTCTAGTGTATTAGATTATCTCATTATTTTCATTTTCGTTAGGAGATTTTGAGCTCCTTTAATATGGAGATTTTTGTATTCATTTCTCTATTGCCAGTACTTGACATGGCACCTGGTACATAGGGATGTTCTGGTGATGCTTAATAAGTTTTGAATAAATTAAAATAGATGACTCTGAAAAAAAAATTTTTTATAGTTCACATATTTCTGTTATAAATTAGATTAATATTAAGAATTAAACTGAAGAGAATTTATGAGGTGATATTTAGCTTATTTTATTATAACAAAATTAAGCATGATTTGCAAATTTATATCAATGTACAGTATATGCCTCATTAACTCTGTCATGCTCTATTTCATAGGATGTACATGTACCAATGTGCCAGCAAATACAGAAGTCTATAAACTTTAGCTTTAGACAAGTATATCACCACTTTCTACAACTGCTACAAAAACCGAGTGGACACTTTTACATAGACAAATTTAGTGGAGCATATGTATTATTACAACTCATTATAACATCATATAGATATTAAAAATCATAGATTTTTTTCAACATGAGGTTTTTATATGAACATTGTAGAGTCCCTTCTGCTACTCCATAAACACTAAATATTTTACAAATATAGAAATATTATATTTCCAGTAGTAATAAGGCATTTGAAAATAACAAAGCACATTAGGGGAAGTTGTACAGAATGAAAGACAATATACATGCCTATCATTACCACAGAAACGAGCACAAGTAGAGTACATATCTACAGAACCATGTTTAAGAAAACCACACAGAAAAATGTGGTCTATAAATAAGTAGATTTCAAAACAAAAACTAATGACATTATGATTATGACAAAAAACAGGAGCAGAGTTTGGTCAATTTCCCAAATATTAAAAAAATAAAATAAAATGAGAAATAGAAAATTATCCTGTTCATTTAACAAACATCCATGAAATAGCTATTATGAAACACTGTTAGGTTCTGAAAGAATATTATCAGATAAGAAACAGTTCTGACCTTTAAAGAGCTTTGTTTCCACAGGAAGAGAACACAGGCACAAGCATAAAGATAGTTTCAACACAAAATAGCTAATTATAAGCAATATGACGTCCAACATAGTCTGTGTTCCTCCTTTTTATATAGCAGCAATGGGTTTTGACATGGGTCCTGATTAGTGCAAGCTGCCATTATTAACCTTCAATCCACCGCTAGTCCAGGAATTCAAGTCTGGACCAGTACACGAGACCCTTACCAGAAGTTCCCCCTAGTGCTATCTATTTGGGCATGTGAACCATTTATAGTTGATTTGGAATTCTGATGATTTCTGAAATATTTGTAAAAAATTTTATATAATACTCTTATTAGATAAGAGTAAAGTCGAAAGACTGCAATAGTAAATCCTGATAGAGAATAAGAGGTCTTTGTATTTCTGTATTTGAAAACGGTATTCAAAATTAAACTTAAATAAATGATAAATGAATTAGTCAACCCTATTTTTAACATTTTTAAATATTTGTGACTTCTAAAGGATAAGAAGGAACAGGAAACTAAAGTAAGATAATACCAAAAAAAATAGAAGAGATTGAGACCAACATCATATCATAAAAAAATATTCTCTATAAAAATTAAAATTGGTGATTTTCCAAAGCATATTTATAGAAACAAACAAACAAACTTAATAACACTCTATGGAAATCAACCATAAATTTGCTCATCTAAAAAAATCATTATTCAAATAATTTCACAATGCCAAAAAATAAAAGAGAAGTGTTGATGGCTAATAATAAAGAACAATTCTCTGGCATGCTTAACTATACATGTGTGAATGGAGAGCAAAATTAAATAAGAGATATTAGCAGTAACTCAATTAGAGAGAAATGTATTTAAATAACATTTGTATGTTTTAATGCACAATTTACTTCACAAAAAGTTATCAAATCATCAAAATTATAATAACAAGTAATTTAAATCAAAGCTGAATTTATTTGGGAACATATAAACAAAAGAAAATAATATATTGAAATCTTTCATTATTACAGCATACAACCCTTCTGTACAATATTTCTGTGGGTCTCAGACCTGGCTTGTCCCAGGTCTGGCTGTGATCCAAGCTCACAGCTAGGAACAGGACCCCAGATTTAGAATGTTACATTAGTGCAGTAGAACATCTGTGCCTAAAATATGTAAAAAACAGTTCAGCTTATTGTATCACACATGCGTGACTGAATGACACTATTGTACTCTGATATATGTGGAGCCATGTGGTCCCCTAGAGAGCAGAAGGGGAGCACAAGAAGGGGAGCAGAATAAGAGCAGAAGGGGAGCACAAGAAGGAGAGCAGAAGAAGGGCAGAAACAAAAGCATGCTCTCCACTATAAAACTATACTCCCTGCAATAGAACTGTGCTCCTCACAATAAAGTTGGTGCCTGCTGTTTTATTCTCATGTCTGCCTCTTGTGCATTCTTCCAACTGGGAGTCTCACCACCAAAAGCTTCCCTTCTCTATCAGCTCAGCACTGATAACCCCTCTTTATAAGAACAATAAGGTTTTGAATTTTTGATTACTATGAAATATCAGTAGTGGAAATACCTGTAACATTTATGGCCTGATGAAAAGGCAGTGCTCTGAGCAAATTGCATTTCTCCAAGTGGCAGATAGTGATGGCATCACACTGGCAGGCTTAGACAAGTGGTCTACGTGTCAAAAGCCATCAATGGTATAATTAAGATCTGAGTTTCCAGCTTTACACCACACAGCCAAATTCAGCTATATCACTAAGCTACATAAATTTTAATGAAGAAAATACTTCAGTCTTATCCAATTTGTGACATTTTACAGCCTCACTCATATATATTAGTACATACCATAAAAAACAAATGCCTCGGAAAGTGAGTAAAAGAAAGGAAAATAGATGCTTTATATTAGAACACTATAGGAAAGAAAACTCATGATAAAATTTTTAGAATTTTTTTATGCTCTTACTTGGAATGAATTCTTACTTCTGAATTGACTTTTTATTACTTATGAATAAGTGGAATAGTATAATTATTTGCAGTTCTGGTGATAGAATGTTCTTTGTGTGCAAATTCTATATGCTAACACAGCAACCTTCAGAGTCGTCTATTTTAAGGATGCTAAAGTGAGCAGAATCAAATTTCTGAACTTGATGACAATGTCAGTGTAGCTTATGAAACTGTAACATTGTAAGAAGAGACACCTGGTGTGTACCATGCATGTAATGTATGGTTAGCTTCAGTGATTCTTCTGAGTTCCCCTTGCACTGTAATATATGTGTAGCAGAGTGCTGCTCAAACTAAGGTAGAATCATCCAACTGTCATGACCGTAAAGTAAAGAATAAAACGCTTGACTAGGCAGGATAGTTGTGTGTAAATTTTGATGCAGATGCCCAGTAAAAATGTTTCTGATAACTTGTAGTAGAAAGCATCCAAAAGAATCAGTAAAAAAGGTTTGGTTTTAGAGAATACAGCTGTATTTATGGTATAATAATTTCAAACACAACCACAGGTTTTTTGTTATAGTTTATCAGTACACCGAAACTGATGGCTATAACCGATATGGTAATCAGTAAAACCAAAATAAGATGTGGAGTAGTAAGTATATATATACATACCATAAATATGTGTTATGTCTGCACATATACATATTTGCATGCTTGCTTTGAAATAACACCACCTTATTTATATAGTCCTCAGAGAGGGAAAGGGCACATGTTTAGACTGAGTAAAATGTTATTAATTTTTAAATATCACTTGATTAGAAAATGTAGTTTTTCCTGTCTCATATTTTTTCTTCTTAATTAGTAGAATTATGGATGAGAATCTATGGGACAACGGTGAATTTGATTTTTCTCACTCCCTTCCCTCCTAATCTCTATTCCTTTCTAGAGCAAAGAAGCTACAGTGCCTGCCTAGTGACTATTGGTGGATAACAAGCTCTAGGGCTTTATGGAAATCCCAGTAAGAAAAGATGGCCATAGCACTTTCTTCCTTCTAAGTCAGCCAGTAATTGACAGAGAACATTCCATTGGTAACAAAATCTGAGGTATAGATTAGAATATTGGAGAGTCTGAAAAGAGCCTATAAAACCACCGTTTTTTGTGGATAAAGTTGGCACTGACCAACATGAATAGTTCTGGCCTCACAGGCTACCAAGCACCCAAGGAAGGTCTGAAAGAAGGGGCTAGGCCATTGTTACTACTGGAACCGGGAATGTCCTAGAAGACTGGGGAGCAGTTTGACTTCCTTCTAGTGCCTTCTTGGAGGAATAGCAGCCTGCCCATGGATTTCCTTCATTTCAAGTCATCTACCACAATTGACTCAACGAATAGTATTGGCATAATTGACAACTCATCTGGGGGAAAAAGCTGTACAGATTGTACAAAATGTACAAAAATAACTATAACAGCAAAAAAAAGTTTGGAAAATGTTAGGAGACTACAGGAAAAATAATTGAGTTATGCAAGGTTATGCACATGAATTTCCATGATATTTTGAATGAGAAAAAAAGGTGTAGAATAACATATACAATTGACTTATCAAACACTAACCCTCAAGTCCACTATATTTATAGAAACTTTAAAAAGATTACATGGCTAAGTACATAAATACATAAGGATAGATACTAGACTATTAACTTGAGTTACTCAATGTGGGTGAAGGAAAAAATAAAGGTAAAAGAGAGAGAAAGGAAAAAGAAAAAAAGACTACTTTAACAAATTACCTCACATCTGTTATAGATTTCATATAATATATTTAAAATTTTAAATTTAAAATTGTGTGTATATTGATATTAAAATAAGTTACAGAAAATGGTAATTCTGAATGAAGTATTACAATGAATTTTTGATTTTTAACTATTGAAGAAAAATAATATGTGTAACTAAGATTTACTAAGGAAAATATTAATCAAATCACATAATTAAAAAAGGATCTCAAAAGGTATTTGTAATATTAATGAATACATAAAATAATATCTAAATTAACAAATATACAAGATAGTATCTAGAATCTTTTCAAGGTACATTATTGGTTTTAATTTCAGAGTAGAAACTCTTCAAACGGTAGTTCCAAAATAAGCATTAAGAAGAAAATATTTCTAGGACAAAAGAGCAATAAAAGTAAAAGCATGAAAGCAGTCAGGGAGATCTTAAAGATACATTTTATTACCACTCTTATAACTCTTATTGTGAGTAGTACATTCTAGCTCTTTGAAAGTCTACTATATTTTCTCCAGCTCTTTTAGCAGTGCCAATATTGGTAGATATGAAAAGAAATTTGCCTCTATACCCTTTATTCTACCTCCACAATTCAAAATAATTATTTTGAAAATATTCAGGCAAAAATTGTTCACTAATTTCTTTCTAGGCAATCACCTAGATGACTGATTACTTTAAATATAATTAAGATGAACTTTCAAGGATGCGTTTGCTTATTTTTCCCACAGAAATGCTAGGTTCTTTTTTCTATTTAAATTATCAAAACAACAGAATAATTTTTAGTATCAATTATAGAAGAAAGCTTGGCATCTCTTCTCATTTTTGTAGAAGTTTAAAATCATTTTAAATAAAGGTAAGTACGACTCTAATACTTTCTAAGTCTAAACACAAGTGTATGCTATTCATACTTTACCTAAAGTCTAGTGACATGAAAGTGAATTAGGTAGTTATTTCTTTGGCTTCAGAGAACTCAGTGGGTTATTCACAGTTAAAAAAAATTTAAGAAAGTTGTAAAAGATTAAAAAAATAAAGATACCATGATTAAATATAATGGGACATATGTCAGTGTACTTCATTTAACTGGAGTGTTCAGAAGTAACGATTGCCCCAAGGGGTAGGAAATATCAAAACTAATAATATTACTTAGAGTATCATGAAGATAAAACAGTTGTGCTAAGATTAAATGACAAAGCAAATACCAGATTGCAATTCAATTTTAACAGGTCCCTTAATCTCTATCCACAGAAATTTAAAGGATTTGAAGTCAGAAATATAAAATATATTATTAATTTCCATATTAATGGATATTTTCTGTGAATCTCAAATTAATGTAACATCACAAACGATGGTTAATTAAATCTGCTATTAAAATTGATATCTAAAACCTAAGTTTTTGATTCTTTTTTATGCATTCGAACTCTAATAAAATCCTAATAAAAATATTTTTAAATTTTGACACATTTCTAAGTTTACTTCTGTCTTATAACATTCATAGAAAAATCACTATTTTTTCTTAAATTAAATGAAATTATATTTGATTTGGCTTAATTCTAGTGTTGAAACATAGGAAGGATTTTCAGTTCTCTTTCTTATATTTCATTTTGACCATCATTCAATAGGCTCTAAATTATTTATATAAAGAAACCAATATTTCTTAAATTCATAAAGTTAAAATAAAAATTAATCATTTATCAAAGAAAAATCAAAAAACTATTTTATAGATTCATGATAAAAAAACACTCATGAATCAAATATATGTAGAACATATTTCAGAGGCAAAAAC
>NW_011888791.1:5443299-5468971 GCF_000151845.1 Pteropus vampyrus
TAAAAGTCTTTTTTCACTGTTTTAAAATTATCTGTCTGTGTCTTTTAACTTTTGATAAAATGAACAACCACTGTTTTTATAATGAGAAAGCTGTTCTTGACTATATAAAAAACAACTGATGATTTCTGATGGTAATAAAGCCATAATCCTCTTCCTAAATGTATGCATGAAATATAATTTTATTATTGTATTTATGATGATGAAACTATAAGTCGATAAATTGATAATGTAATATATAGGCAATTATTTATAAAGCTGGACAATAAGCTTAACATAAAGGAGTTTTTATTACCTTTTTCTTTAAGTAGGAGGAATGATATTTGTTTTTCTTTCTAAAATTTTAAACAAAGGAATTTTCTACTTTCATATTATTTCTGGCCAATTGCTTTTTCTGTATAATTTCCAAAGAAAAGATTTTCCTACATTTCTTTTGTTTTGTTTGACACTTTGATTTCCTTTTCAAATTTTTAATCTATCATTTTGAATGTTTAAGAATTTCCTCAAAAAACTTTACTAAATGACCACAGGCTTTAATTATTCTCCCTGACAATAATTCTCTTTCCCTCTCATTCTGTCTCTCCCTTCTCTTAAGCCTAGATACACAGTTCAGAGAGATAATCTTACCTCTCAATTTATACTAATTTATCAGTTTAGGTGAAGTACCATTCTCGTTTTACTTTTTTCTGCGGGGAGTGGTAAGTTTTTTAATTGTTAAATTAATGTTTACTGCTTCTTTTCACATCCATTGTATTTATTAAAGTCTTTGAATATATATGTATTTATAAAAACATAAAATTGAATTATATGCATGTTTTCTTCTCTTCCTGATTTTACTGTGAATTATATCATACAAACAAAATGATTAAAAGGCACAATCTGTTAGGCCAATATAAACTATCAAATTTTATTCATAAAATAAATGGCCTGAATATGTATTACAAAATAATGAAAGTATAGCGACTAACAAATCTGCTGTTTTGAGTGTTTTCAACATAATTATTTTAATTATTGTTTCTTTAAGCATATAGAAGATTTGAACCATGTATTGAAACAATTTTATTTAATAAGAATTCATAAAATTCTGCAAATATTATGTAACATAACTTTGTCCAAAAGCATTTAGAACATTTATAAATTCCATGATAAAAGAAGTCATGGATGGCTTTTGGTCAAGATGGCAGAGTATGTAAATGCTGTATTGCCTCCTCTCATGACCTCATCAGATTTACAACTAAACTACGGAATGACCATCATTGAAAATCACCTAAAGTCTAGCCAAACAGAAGTCCTACAAATGGGGATACAACAAGAGGCCACCTCGAGATGGGTAGGAGGGGTAGAAATGCAGAACAGGCTGGTCTCATATCCACATGAGCCAGTTAAAAATTGGGAGGGTTATCCAGGCTGTGGAGGTCACCTCAGAGGAGGAAAGTGTCCCAGCCCCATATCAGGCTCCCCAGTCCAGGTTCAAGTGCTGGTAAGAGAAGTCCCCAAAAAATCTGGCTGTGAAAACCACCAGAGTTTGTGGCTGAGTGAGACATTTGTGGCTAACTGAGATGGAGGGTAGCTGAAGTCTCAGGCATTCCTCTAAAGAACCCATGCTTGACTTGCCCACTGACAGACTCACTCTCTCTGAACTCCAGCAGTTTGCGAGGCACCAGGGACTTATGAGAAGGAACTAAGTTGTCTGACTTCAAGGTGAGGCTGATGGGGCAGCTTTCTCCCATACAAAAGTACTGGAAGATTCCATTGTTTTTTTTGTTGAGCCTTCATTTTTCCTATAATATAGACACAGGTGGCTATCATTTATAAATCTCCATCAACCTGGCTACCACTGGTCACTCCATTCTGGTGAGACCCCACCCCACCCAACTTGCGGGCCCACCCAAGCCCTTTCTGATGAATTTTTCATACAAATGGCCTACCTTATCTCATTCTGTGGACTTTTCTAAAATTTTTCAAAGGTTCACTAGACCAAACAAGCAGCATCTCACCAGGGTGTGCTCCAAGTGCTTCTTGCCTCATGTTACCACAGGTGTCAGTTCAATCTAGCATTAAGAAGAGCTCACATTTCATTCTTAAAGGATTTTTAAATGTGCTCAGCCTTCCATGATGCATGTTTAGAAGAGTCTAGTCAAAAAAGAGTCTCCATGAACTCAAGCTCATTCCAATTCAATATTTAAACAGCTGTACTGACGCATCCATATGGAAATCCAGTGTGTGGGCACCATATAAAAAAACTACCCTATGCTGTATCTCTGTTGGATGAAGGACTCAAACTGCTCCACTGAACTTATACCTTGCCTTTGTTCCTATGTTCCTAGATTTCTAATGCATTGACCTCATTGCTTATTCTGCTGTTTGCCTTCTCTCCAGACCTCCATATAGAAATTGTCTTCTGATTTGGAACACAGTAATTCTGTGGAATATAGCCTGCATTTTTGTTTCAAATATATATTCTACTTTTTGGGGGGATGCTACTCCATATCTGACTTTATTTCCTGCAAACTTCTAAAATCATAAGTGACCCTGAGGTCCATTCAACTGGTCTTTTTGTCTCAGAGACAAATCCTAAATAGAAAAGAACATTGCAGCCAGAGTGAACAAAGGTAATTACTAATCAAGAAGATGGGTGGGAAAGGGAATAATCCTTTGATGTCCATTTCTTGCTTTGAGAAGTAACGTGGAGTTTAACCCTGATAGCAATGAGAAACATGAGGCTTTTGAAAGATAAAGAGTTACTTAATCATACATTTTTATAAACCAAATCAATCTAGAGGTAGTGTACAAAATGAATTAGGAGATTTGAAGGAAAATGAAATCAGAAAAACTAATACAAAAATATGTTTCTTCTTATATGAAGGAAGTGTTAGACTAACAATTCACTTGATAAACAAATAATTAGAAAAATTATATTTCCCAAATTATATTTCAGAGAAATGCCACAATGAATAATGTGTTTCTACAGACTGCACAAGCCATCACTTTATAAAATAAAGGCATATTGTGCTTGATATTTTCATTTATTAAAAATATGTGGAAAAAATGGAAATCAATCTTAAAGTTAGTGATAAATTTGAGGATTGAAAAATAATATATGAAGTATTATTTAGTATATAATCTCCCACTGCACTGTGTAATTTTTCATTATCAAGACAATGATTATTTGAGTGTTAACAAACTCACCCTTGGTATCCACAGGAATGTAAATAGAGCTGAGTCATCAGAGGGAAAACGAGAAACAAATGCTATCATGCCAGCTAATGGCTGAGAGATTTCTGTCACAAGAAGGTGATAAACCAGCAATTACTGCCTCCACTCACTAAAGCACGCCGTCTCTAAAATTATATTTTAAAATAGAGTTTTTTCCTTCACCAAAGAGAATCTATTGCCAAAAGAAAGACCATGTAATTCAGTTTTTTTCATCTTGCAACATGTTAAATACCTCCATATATTTTCATCTATATGTGTAATATGTATATGAATATATGTGTTGATGTATACATTTTTACATGTGTAAGTCTAATTATAAGTCTTGGCCCATCTAATCAACACACTCGTATAAGGATCAACAAATATATCTAAAAAGTCAATGTTTACAACACCAAGAGTGAAAAATAATAGACTTCAGATGAGTATTATGTGTCAATGTAGGTTCATCAATTATGACAAATGCACCACTTTGTTGATGGATATTAATAACGAGGAAAGCTATGCATATGTAGGGGCAGAGGGTATATAGGAAATTTCTGTACATTTTCAATTTGGCTATGAACCTTAAACTACTCTAAAAAAATAGTCAATAAAAAAAATTAAACAAGAAAAAAGTGTGTTTCTAAGGATATTATAATATATACCAGCTACTCAGCAATACATAGATCATTTGTTTAATCACGCAATCATTTAAGCATATTGAGTGTCTACTCTTATTTTATGCACTATGTTAGGTATCTGTATTACATAAATCAATAATTCGATGACCTTATAATCAATTCTATAAAATAGTTCTCTGTGATACTAAGATTCAATGAACAACACTGATGTCATGACTTTCAGCGAATGTATTCAAAAAGAAAAACAGCAGACTGCTTAAAATTATGGTTCTGAAGTCAGATAGCTTGGATATAAATTCTACCAGCATGATCAACTAACTTTAGTAGCATTTTAAGGAGATTAATTCATGTCTTTACACTTGTATTATTTCTCTATCAATAAAATATGGATATAACATTAATATTTCTGCAGCTTGTTTTAAGTATTTAATTACATAATCTAGGTAAAACTCAGGATAATAACTGATGTATTCTAATAAAGAATGTTTATTATAACTATTAGAACTATTGTGCTTTTTTGAGATATATTTTTGTCCAAATGTCTAACTAGTAATGATAAAGAAAATAGATATCCTTTTATAGATGAATACCCATATTGTGACTAATAATTCTAATAGCATATTTCTGATGAGTATCCCAAGTGGTCATCAGATATACACAAATACATAACTCCATAACCCATCTGCTTTGGTGTTTATTACTTAGTATTAAGTACAATGTGCTCAAGATCAAAGACAGAATATTACACCTCTGCATCTGCTTGTTTACACACACAAAGCAAAATATGTTCGATCGGCAGCATATGTTAGGGTGAACATCAATCTGTTATGGTAATAGTTTCATTGTTGGCTGTATTAAGAGGCCTTGTCTATAACATATTTTATTAAGATGAATGTGCTTTAGTTTTTTAACCAGTCATGGTAAAATATTTGGCTAATATTTATATTGCATGCCATCTGTGTGGGCAGTAAGGTTGTCCAGTAACACATGAAATATCACTGTTTTGAATAGATATCTAATTGAGATTTAATCAGATGGATATTTTACATTAATTAAATGCCAGCTGATTAATAAAAACATATTTTTGATATTTAATAACTATGTAAAAATGGAACATGATTAGCTCAAAATTCCACTCATTATGCACAAAATGTCAACTTTCTCATGAATACATGCATGCAGAACAGTGTGGTAGAATCTAGATGTATTTAAATAGCATTAAAATAAATGTCACCCTGCTATTTAAGAAATAGCAAGCACTAAGTGTTTGGAAATGATGCTCTCTAATATCTGGATCTCTTTGACCCCTTTTTGTGCTATCATAAAGCAGCACACTTTTTTTTTTCTCCACAGCCAGGAAGAAATTTAAATGTGCCTACTCCCACTGTGGCAAATAATCAGTTCCATATATGCAAACCCAGAAGCAGTGCTAACTATAAAAACGATTTTAAGAATCGCAGGGGAACAGAATCATGCAGATGTTTTAAAAACAAAAGAACTTGCTGAAATTTAGCTTCTCTAAAAAAAAAATCAGAGAAACGAATCAGCTTAACTCTCCATTTGTCTTCCCTTTTTATTTTCCATCTTATCTTCTGGCAAAGCCATTTTTATCAGTCTGACTACATTTCACTGTAGGTACCCATCTCAAGTTTATCCAAAAATAATAGTGTATGTGCATTCTCTCTTTTCCTTGAAAGATGTTTCCTTACTTGAGACTATAAGAAAATTCTGTTCAGAAAAGACGACAGTCTTACATGGCATTCTCTTATCATTTGTATAAATAAAATTCATTTCTCTCCTCTTTCTTAGGTTTTCCCTTGAGATTAAAGAGAAATTAAGGTATAGGATCAAGAATTAAATGTGTCTTGGACAGAATCAGGCCCATGATTTTCCTTAGAGTGGAGCTAGAGAAGTAGCACCTCAGAGCACTCTTCTTTCCAGGCAACACTAGGTAAAAGGTAATTTTGGGCTTTCACATTTAGTCTTTGTAGGCCCTGGTCACAGTTGAAATCATAAATAAAGGGAGAGATGGAATATATACCCGAGTGTTTCCCCTACTTAATGTGACACTTGAGAACCAGAGCTATTTCTTATTTATTGTCTGTCTTCAATAACCAGCACACCAAAAAAACAATTAGTTTAGTATACTGTTGCTTAAATACTCAGTATTCTCCCAGCCTTTAAGATTAATGTCCTTTTTCACATATTTGTGATGTCCTTTTTCACATATTTGTGATGAGATGATAAAATTAGCTATTAGACAAATGTATCTGTATGACCATAAATAAATAAATAAATTTGTTAACAGTATCCTGTTTCTAATTAATAATTCATCCAGCCCAGGAAATTTACAAGATTTACAAGGTTTAAGAATTTTCAAACATCCCAACTTAGTGTAAAAACTAAGTCATGAATTCACTGTTCTGAGTATATTTTTAGCTTTCGGTGGCACTGTGGATAATGGTAGTATTAAGTTTTCATACATTATAGTTTTATTTGACTAAAAACTACTTATTTCAATGTGAGATTTTACTTCTGTTATTCTGTAGTATGTGCATATATGCATAAACTCATTTATTAATGACTTCTATAACCTTAAATGTGTCATTTAATCTCCAATACCTTTTAAATTATTGTATATCTAGGATTTTACTATTTGTGATCTATTTTCCTATTAATGCTTAAAAACATAGAAAAGGCACATGATTTATAGTGAAGCATCATTATCAACACCTTGACACCTCAATGGATTAACCCTTTTTTAATCCCTATCTCTAAGAAGTACACAGGATAAAAATAATTCCTCTTAAATAGGAATATTTCATTCATAATCTTTGACAACAGGCATGAAAAAAGACTTTTGAAATTCTATTTAAATTAATTTAAAAATAAAAATATAGTAAGTTTTATTTTTGTTTAGAGAATTTGAGTTGCCTTTTCAAAATATGAAAAGATCTATAATCCACTCTTTTTTTATGTATATATTACACCAGTTCAAGCACTAAAAAATCAAATCTCTACAATTGTGTTTGCAGCGTTTTCTATATATCAGTCACATTGGCAGGCATTTTGTACCCTGACACTAAAACTTTTGCTCCAAAAGATTATGCACTTTGGCTAACGATTTTACAATTTCGCCTTTGAGTTCTTTCAAAATTTTTAGGGGAAATTCTATCTGGTTCTAGGGATACATTTAATCTAGTTTCCAGATTCTTTTTTCTGATTTTGTTGCTTCCTAATTAACCTTTTCTCCTGTTATTCTTTCTTTCTTAATATCTATTTGTTAGGCAGCAATACCGAGAAATCGATGATGATGATATCAAGATAACTTTTGAAAACATAATTTATTATAGCAGCATGAAGCACTTCAAAATTAAAGTATAGTACTAGTATGTTTTCAAATTTTTAATTTTTTAAGTAGAAATGGAAAATGCACATGTATGTGGGGGGACAAAGGGAATTCCTTCACTCACATAAAGACATGAGCACACACAAATAAATATACACAGATTTAAGACAGTTTTCTACAGAAGGTGTATAATGTAGTAGGATATTTGATAGAGATCAGTAAAAGAAACTTGAATGTAATTAATCTAGTAACTATCAAATTAAGTAATTTTTTACTTCTTATTAATATTTCTAAACAAAGAACACATAAAAGATCATTTATTTATTAAACCTAGATAATTATTCTTAAAATTAAAGTTAAAAATAATTTTAATTGTTAGACATTTCAGATCAAGAGTAATTTTGATCCTAAATGATCATTATGGCTACATACTTTAATAATTTCTTTTTATGTTATTTTACTCTATGATTATTCCAAATTTGGCATTTAAAGTAAGGTTCTAAACTAATAAAGTTATGTTTTATATTAAAAGGTGAGAATTAAATAAAAACACTTAATGCTATTAACATCTGATAAACAATAAAGTTCCTGAAACGTTAACTTAGAAAGCATTTGTGTTAGATTAATCATTTTATAAATGTTCCAATTAAATTATTTTTTATTTTTATATCATTAAATTTAAGGTATGTATTTAATTTCACTGACCCACTAATTTTAAGAGTTATTTAATATTAGTTCCATTTTACACATAAGGAAACCAAGTTTGATACGTGATCACCATCACACAGCCACAGAGATCTAGAGTCTAGATCTGAACCCAGATATGTCTAAAGTTGAATTCCACACTCTTTTCATCATAATGCATTTCCTCTCTATCTCACACTTTCTTTGTAGCCATTTACTACATTAGAAGCCCCAGATCTCCAGGTATGCATGGAAAGTGTGCAGCAGGAGACAGCAAGAAAATTAGAAATTAGGTAAAATAAAAACTTTTTTCCCACAGATAAAATTAGAACAAAAAAAATTGCTTTTCTATTGGGTAGATGTGAGTATGGATTAAGGTGAACAATATAACTATACTGGAAGAAACATTAAAAGCCCTCTGTCAGAATGTGACTTTTTAGGAAGGGAGACAAATTGGTAACTAGGATGCATACCCAATCTCATCATCCTTTTACTTTTCAATATATTTTGAACATTCTATTTCATGTATCATTTTCAGTTTTGTGTTTCTGGTTATCAGATTCCTTCTACAGATTAGAGCCAAGCAAAACTGAAAGACTGACGGCTTGCCTCTAGAAAATTTATTTTACCTATAGAATCCCCTTGAAATGTTGAACAAGAAGCTGTCATAAAGACAGCCTGGTTAGATTATTCAATTCATTAGCTATGAAATTAGTATATTTAGTTTAAACCACTCACTTCTCCTAAGAGGTTCTCTACTTTATTCATGGAGATTTATATTAGGCATAAACATAACACCATAAGTCCCTTACAGATCTAAATTGATTGGCTCTTTTGGACCAGTGTAAGAAATATCAGAACATCATTTCAGAAAAAAATGTAAGTAAGACATCAAATTAGAATTACTAACTTATTAAGTAATTAAGAAAAATGTCCTATGTTTCTAAGTCATTATTCTTCTCCTCTATTTTCCATCTAAGTGAATCACAAAACCATTCAGCCCACCAAAATCAAAAACCTGTTAATCTGATCTCATTTTTCCCGTGCTTTGTCTTCCTACATTTAACTATCAAGTCCAATATTTGAAATCTCTGAATAGTCCTCAAATCTTCACTATTTCCCACTTGTTTCAACTACTACTGACAGTCTATTTCTTGCTTGGATTTCTGCTATAGACTGCAGAGTATTTTGTTTTCAAGTACAATCTAAACTATCTGTGACAGTCTAGTCAGTGAACTTTTAAATTACAATACTGTTAACATCAAATATAAAAGCTTTTCATAGTTTCTTATGACTTTTTGGGTAAATTATAAATTTCTAACTATTGATTATAAAGTATGACATGAACTAGTGCTTGTTATCTGGTGTCTATCTCATATCACAGAACTTTCTACTTTCCTTCCACTTCCCCACCCCACTTCACTTTAGTCAGATAGAACTTGGTGTTTCATGAATCTGTGACATACCAAGTCTTCCTGTTAATTAGTCAAAGAACAAAGATTATAGAACAAAATAATACATTTTAATTTAGAAACCTTTTCGATGTATTCTCCACGCTATTGTTGATTTTTAAAAATTAAAGTGTATGCTATAAATTACATCCTAATGAATTCTTTGTTTTATAACGAGAAATGTGTATCTCTCAACTCCCTTCACTTTTTTGACCTTCCCTTCACTGTCCTCTCCACTAGCAATCATCAGTTTGTTCTCTGTCTTTATGAGTCTGCTTCTGTTTCATTTTGGTTGGTTGTTTGGCTGTTTTTTACATTTTAAATATAAATGAAATCATACAGCATTTGTCTTTCTCTGTTTGACTTATTTCACTCAGCATAGTACCCTTTAGGTCCATTCAAGTTGTCTCTAATGACAAGATTTCATTTGTTTTTATGGCCGAGTAATATTCTATTATATGTATATATGTCTATTGATGAAAAAATAGATAAAGATGTGAGAGATATATATATATATATATATATATATATATATATATATATATATAAACATATATATATATATAAACATCTAGATTGCTTTCATATCTTGGCTATTGTAAATAATGCTACAATAAACATAGATGTGCATATATCTTTTTGAAGTAGTGTTTTTATTTTCCTCAGATGAGTGCCTGAGAATAGAATTGCTGGGTCAAACAGTATTTCTACTTTAAAATGTTTTAAATATGTTCACTCTATACCTACATTTTTGAGGGTTTTATCATAAATGGAATTTAAATTTTGTCAAATTTTTTTTTGCATCTGTTGTGATAATATGGATTTTATCCTCTGTCTTGTCAATATAATTTATACATTGATTGATTTGTGGATATCAAATTATCCTTGCATCCCTAGAACAAATCCCACTTGATCATGGTTTTGATCCTTTAAATATATTGTTGAAGTTAGTTTGTTAATATTTTGTTGAGAATTTTTTCATCTATGTTTATCAGGGATATTGTTTGTATATTTTCTGTAGTATCATAGGTTTTATTATAACTTAATGCTGGCCTTGTAAAATGAGATTGGAAGCATTCTTTCCTCTTCCATTTTTTTGAAAACTTTGAAAAGGATAGATAAAGTCACCTTACATGTTTAGTAGAATTCACCTACAAGTTCATCTGGTTCTGGATTTCTTTGTGCTCGCTTTGGCAGCACATATACTAAAAAACTGGATTTCTGTTGAGAATTTTTTTATTACTGATTCAATTTTGTTAGTAGTAATCAGTCTGTTCAGATTTTCTGTTTCTTTCTGATTCGGTCTTAGAAGATTATATGTTTCTAGGAAGTATTAATTTCTTCCAGGTTGTCTAATTTGTTGGTGTATGATTGCCCATAGTATTCACTTATGATCCCTTGAATTTCTGTGGTGTCAGTTGTAACTTCTCTTCCCTTCTGATTTTATTTATTTGGGCTCTCTCTCTTTTCTCTTGATGAGTCTGGCTAAGGTTTCTTTCTTTCTTTCTTTCTCTCTCTCTCTCTCTCTCTTTCTTTCTTTCTATCAGCCCTTAGTTTCAATAATCTTCTCTGCTTTTTGTTTTGTTTCATTTTTTTTTTTATTGTCCATTTAATTTCATTTTGTGCTTTATTATTTCCTTCTTTTTTCTAACTTTGAATTTGTTTCTTATTCTTTTTCTGGTTTCTTTAGGTGTAAGGTTGGATCTTTTTTAATTAAGTTTATTGGGGTTACATTGGTTAATATAATTTTATAATATTCAGGTGTACATTATTATTTGATGTCTGTATATTCTATTGTGTGTTTACCACCCAAAGTCCAGTTTCCTTTAGCTACCATATATTTGATCCCCTTTACCTGCTTCTCCTTCCCCCATCCCTCTATATTTGACCCCCTTTATCCCATCTACCTTCCCCCTCCTCCCCTACCCCACTAGTAATCACTACTCTATAGTCTTATAGAGTCTTATAGGTTATAGAGTCTATAACCATTAGCCTATAGTGCATGTCCATGAGTCTCTGTTTGTCCTGTTCATTTATTGCTTTTAGGTTTATATCCCACATATAAGTGATATCATGTGTTTTTCAACTTTTTCTGTTTGGCATATTTCACTTAGTATGATTATTTCAAGGGCCATCCATGTTGTTGCAAATGGCAGCATTTCATCTCTTCTTATGGCTGAGTAAAATTCCATTGTATATATGTACCACAGCTTTTTTATCCAATTATGTGTCGTAGGATACTTCGGTTGCTTCCATGTCCTGGCCATTGTGAATAATGATGCTATGAACATCGTGCAAATATCTTCTCAGATATGGGTTTTCTAGTCTTTAGAGTAAATACCCAGTAGAGGGATTGATGGATCATATGGTAGATCAATCCTTAGTTTTTTGAGGAAACTCCATACTGTTTTCCAAGATGGCTGTACCAATTTGCAGTCCTACCAGCAGCATATGAAGGTTCCTTTTTCTCTGCATCATCTTCAACATTTGTTATTACTTGTCCTGTTGATTATAACTATTCTAACAAGTGTGAGATGGTATTTCATTGTGGTTTTGATTTGCATTTCCCTAATAGCTAGCAATGTTGAGCATCTTTTCATATAGTTGCTCAGCAAAAGAAATCATCAACAAGGTAAAGAGACAACCATCCGAATGGGAAAATATATTTGCAAGCAACACCTCTGATAAGGGCCTAATATCCAAAATACATAAAGAACTCATATGACTCAATGACAACAAAAAAAACAAATGATTCAATCAAAAAATGGGCGGAGGACCTGAACAGACATTTCTCCCTAGAGGACATACAAATGGCCAACAACTAAACTATATGAAAAGGTTAGATTTTTTTATTTGAGATTTTTTTTGTTTCTTCAGGTAGGCCTGTATTGCTTGCTATAAACTTCCCTCTTAGAACTGCTTTTGCTATGTCTCATAGATTTTGGAACACTGTATTTCTATTTCCATTTATCTCAAGATATTTTTCCTCTTTGATTTCTTTTTTAATCTACAGGTTGTTTAGTACAGTGTTGTTTAGCTTTCATGTTTTGTTTTTTTCCAGTTTTCTTCTTGTAATTGATTCCTTTTATATGATTGTGGTCAGAAAAGATGCTTGATATGCTTTTGGTCTTCTTAAATTTAGTAAGACTTATTTGTGGCCTAACATGTCATCTATCTTGGTAATATTACATGTGCACTTGAAACAAATGTATAATGTATAATGATACTATTTATTGTATGACTACTATATGTGTATAAATATAAAAATGCATACACAAGCATATGTATGTGTATCTTAATAATTTTTAAAGCATATATAGTTACTATTATAAAGATGAAGAAACTGTAAGTCAGAGAGATTAATTACTTCTCTAGGTTAATAGCAACCTATTAAACAGTTAAATATCAAAAACGTAAGGATTTAAACCCAATTTTTCTGCCCCAAACTCACTACTGCCATCATTTAATATTTTAGCTAGCATTTTACTTCTTATAATATTTCATGACAATTGCACTTTTCCATGTATTTTCTCACACCAACCTTTTCTTAATTATTAATTCCCCCAGACATTTTCTGGAATCAGATCAATTTTTTTTACTGCCTCGCTTTATTTTAGGCATTGTTGGGTTCTAATGGCCAGGATGATCCTCATGCAAGTGGAAAGCTGCCACTTCTCATTAGTTCCTGCTGTTCATCACAAAACCAGCTCCAAGGTTAAGCAGTGTACATAATAATAGCTAAAGTTTGTCTTTGCTTTTTGCATTTGATGGTACATTTACAAACATAAACCAAAGGTAGGCATTCACTATTATTTTATTGTTCCAAAGCACAGGAGGAGTACAGCTGATAAACTAATATATTTCAGGTATACATACTACAGTAATCACAATCACACTTCATGAGCTGCTTCTAATTAGAAAATAAAAGACACTCCTGAATCTTTACCCCAAAAAATCGGATTTGTTATAATTCCATTTGCAATCCTGATATAATGAATATTTGGTAGTTAAGAAGACTGTTTAACCGGGTGTGACAACACACAGTAAGCCTCAAGGAATCTAGATTATTGCCTCACGAGAAGGATATTGGTGAAAAATAAGAAAAGCAATAAATCTTGTATTACCACTTTACATACATACAGTTTCCAAGAAGTTATCAATCATAAAAGGCCAAAGCAAGCTGGTTTGGGTCTACAATAAGGAATAATAGATTCTCTAGTTAACTGCAGAGCTCATGCCTTCATTACTGTGGCAGTCACAATCATGGTCAAATGTTGCTAGTATTGTGAGAATTCTACAGAAATCCATATTTCTGGTAAATCTCCCAAATTTTGAATGTTGGAAGTAGATTTAATTTCTTTTAAAAAACAGAGAACAAGTCTGAAATTTGTGATTTTTATAACAGAGTAGCATTTTGAAGTCACAAAAAAGTATAAAATATGGCCAGTTTCTTTCCGAAATCCCACACACATCTACAGACATATTAAAGGATTGCATATCACAAATAAACTTGAAGTAAATCATAAGGCATACAATCACATCTGATTTTCTTCATTGTAAAAATTTGGGCAACAGGAGTTATAAGCTGAAATACTGATTGTATGCATAGTGGATATAATGGGAAAGATTTTTTTTTTTAAATAGAATAAATACTAGATGTAAATACTAGTCATTTCTTTAAGAGAAATTAAACATCTAATAGTTAGAATTTAAGCACTATATTAAAAATAACCATAGCAATGTGTCCAGCAGATAACTCTGGACAAAGGCAAAGATAGCGATTCCAATATAAGAACCTTAACTACATAGTATATGAAATTGATACTATATATGAAACTTTTATGTTAATTTACAATGTATTTAAAACAGTGTTTTACATTACATGAAAAATAATCGCAAATGATGTACACCAGTTGTTTACAACCTCTATGTAGTTTTTGGTGTTTGAATTTTAACTGTTTTTATCTGTATCTGCTATTTTTCTGGCCTCATTGCAAAGATTCTTAAACTTCTAAATTGCTTTTTTCCCCCTATTTTTATTCTAATTGTATATGTTTTAAATGAAAGAGAAAAATATAAATTATAACAAGTGTTTCAAAACTCTGAAAGTAAGTATTTAGCAAGAGACTAAAAGCAAACCATTTGGAAATTTGGGACACATTTTTTATTTTAAATAAAGTGAATTATACAAACTGAAAGTTATGTCATATCACAAAATATATTTTATAAGTACTAAGGCAGAATGTTAAATTCAGCATAAAAAAGGCAACTAATGTCACATATATACAAGACAATTTATCAGTGCTTTCTCTCAGGTTACCAAACTTTGCAGTAAAAATAGTAAGAAGAATTGAATAGAGAATGTCTGAAGAGCCAGACCCTTAGCCAGAGCTCAGCTATGGGAAATTTCACAATAGAAGGCCAAGAGGAAAACGTCATTGGAATTATTATAAAATAATAAGATAGGCATTTCCATGTTTCTGCATGGAGTAAGAGGAGCAGCCTGGATTTTGCTATTAGCCACATTATGAGAGCTCTTCCATAGTCACTAGCCTATGGTCAAAGGGTGAAGTGGAGACCCCTTCCTTCTCCATTAGTTGAATTCTAATGAGCTCACTGATTAAGAGAACATTCTGGAAAAGCATAGTTCCACTTTTATACAGATTCTAAGTATGCTGTATAATGAGGGAAGACACTGATACTCAAAAATCTGTGGTCATTATATACACTGTGACCCTCAAAGTGAATATACATCACAGCTGATAGAGTTTGGTCTCTTTTCCTCTAGAAGATGGATCATTTTTACAAAAGTATGTTAAAGAAAGTTGGGGGAAGGCTTGACCATAAAGTAAACATTGATAATTCATATCAATCATACTATATATAGATGAAAACTATATGTATAGATTTCAGAGCATAGAGCTACTCATAAAGATATTGGGTAGTATATGATGTCAAGAAACAACACTGTAGCCATTAAAGTGGCCTATGTCTGCTGAATGTATCATGAATCTTTAGAAAAGATCTTGAAATAACTAGCAAATTTTCTATGTAACCCAGGAACATATTACTTTATTTGTTTTATTTTCTTGCTTAGACATAGAGCTTCAAAGAGTAGATGGGATGGGTGAAGTAGGCCTTTAAAATTAATCATACATAAATCTGTTGCTCCTATATCTCTGCTGAGAAGATTTGTGTAAATTTTAATAAGAAACATTAAGTTAAAAAATATTTATAGTGAAAAATAAATACTGTAAAATAAAATACCAACAAAAATAAAATTAATGGACAAAAAATAAAATCTAACAATGGTTTTAAAAAATACAACAGTACTCAAAAAAGGAAAAATTGTTTTAATCCAAAATATTTAATGAGGATGTTAGAAAGTGTTAGGGGAATATTAGGTGGCTAGTCAGACAATGAGCGACAGGGGGAACAAAGGAATAGGGGCCCAGCCTAGAGACCTCCCAAAGGACTACCCAACGGTAGTAGAATTCTGGGTACTCACATCTGCACTAGGCAGAGAGTTATATAGCAGCCAGATGTCAATCAAAATGACCTCAGTTGCCAATCGCCTAGGAATGCTTTTTGAACCATCCATAATGGCCCAAATATAATGCACACTCTCACTTCCGGGTCCTTTTTGTGACCTTTTATGGCCTTTTTCCTTTTTTGTTGTTCGTTGTTGTTACAACGCTCGGATACAGTTCTTCGCTGAAATCATGTGCCTCCTTGAGGTGTGCTTTATCTTTCTAAAATATTCCTTTAATAGATCTTTTCTAAATCTCACTGACCTGTGAATCTTCATCGCATCAATGAGGAAGAACCAAGGAAAATTGCCGACTACACTTCTGCGCTGTTATCCCTCCCCTGCTTGCTGCCATTAGGGCAACACCAAACTCAGATTGGCCTCAACAGTAACAAAAGGAAATGGGAGATATGAAATGTTACTCTTACAGAGAAAAAGAATAAAAAAATTAAAATAAATGGACTAAAATATTAAGAATCAAACAGAAAAATAATTAAGATTGGAAACATTCTTAAATAATTTTAAAAACAAAAAAAGAAATATAATAGTTGATAAACTATAATAAGTTCTAAGAAAAATATTGTAAACTTAAAATCATATGGCCTTGTAAAATAATAATAAGAAATTTTTAAAGCATCAAAATAAATATTATCTAACATTTATTGTGTGCTCATTTTGTGTTAGGTGATATACTTAGTAACCATTTTATACACTTTGTATAGCTTCTGACTAACAAAATCTAATGATATTGGTAGTTTTGCCTATATATTTTAGATTAGCTGTAGACTTATGAGTGACCCTCACAAAGTGAATACACATCACAGTTGATAGAGTTTAGTTTCTTTCCTCTAGAAGATGGATCATTTTTACAAAAGTATGATAAAGAAAGGTGGGAGAAGGCTTAACTATAATGTAAACATTGAAAATTCATATCAATCATACTATATGTAGATTAGAATGGCATCATTGATTAGCTATTTACATGTGCTTAAGTTTCATGCAAGTCAACTTTCTTTACTTTGCAGCACTTATAAATTTTAGTATGACAAGAACAATGACACTGACATTGCAGACACTGTCTTGGTGCCCTACTTGCTTCATCATGGTCTTGATTTGCCTTCTAGGTTTATAGTCCATTCTTAGCACACCTCCTCATTTCAACTGCATACTTTCAACATTTTAGTAATTTTGCTTTTATTCATATTTCATACTCATTTTATAGTTATCTTGAGGCTTATTCCACCCTAACTCTTAGCTTAGTCCAAGTTTTATATTCTCTTCATGTGTGTATATATGTATACATGCACATTATACATATATTTGTAAATCCTCAGAGTCCCTATTCAGATTTATGCAAATGTGTAAGGCAACTATTGAATCCGCCTGCTCTCTTATTTTAAAAACTGTTTCAAATTAGTTGAAGAGAAGAAACAACTCTTGCTGTTATTGAGAAGAAAAATGTAGCATTAGGGAGCACCATTCTTATATTGGGCTTCATAATAAGAGATTTTGGAACACAATTTCAGTTAGTAAATTTTTACTGAATATTCAATTTTTTAACAGAGACTGTTTATATTAAAAGAGGCAATATTTAAGAAATATGATATGGCAGTTTTCACTAGAGATTAGTTCTGGACCCAATGTAAAGAGGTTTTATCTACTAGTCCACAAAAGAAATATCAACAAATGTGATTACTTAGTAATCACAGTTCTGTAGATCTGTTTGTGTCCAATGAAACCATAGAAAGTTTGTGAGAGCATCCAGCAGTCTCAACATCTCATACTCCTAGATTTAGTGGATGAGGGAGTCATCTTCACTTGGGAAGAGTAGTAACACCCCATATAGAGTCCAGAGCTAGACTGAAATAAAAATTTGAGTTTTTTGAATGTCATCAAGTCTCTGGATTGGTCTTCTCTGTTTATTCTACAGCAAAAATACTGTCTTTTAAATTTATGACAAGACATTCCTATACAATTTATTTTTTCTTTTTTTAAAACTAAAACTATTACGTGGACTGTTTATTTTCTTTTGACATACGTTTACTAGATCAGTGTTAAGACAATTCACCCTTACACATCTAGCCCTTTTTACTTTATGAGTGTTACATTTGGTTTTGTTTCCCTTCTCATCATTTTAATTATGTGAGAGAAGGAAGCAAGGTATTAAAACAAGAGTGATTACCTCTTTTTACATTCAGTATAAACTTTTTTTTTCCATTTTTTTTCTCTTAGCCTCTTCTCTGCTGCACAGAAATATCTTTTTCTTTCCTCCTGATGCACAGTTTCTTTGCTATTCATCAATTCATTATCTACTGAATAACACCATGGGGAGCAACACATTGCTCCCCATGGTGCTTTTCAATAAATAATGAAAGTAACCAGATAACTGGGGCTCACCAACACCTCAGAGGAGTGAGGAACCGAGAATTCATGGAAGCCACAGGATTATTTTTTGAAAGGAATTTTTTTTCATTTGCGTGGCACTGCAGCCTTGGGCTCCCTTATTTTCTTTCACAGGGTTCCATAAGCTTTTACCTATAAAGTTTTTTGAGGAAACACAACTGGGGAATTCTCAGGGATCCACACTGGTATTTTCAACCATTTAGGTTGTGAAATTGGTGAGGGAGAAATGACAGGAGGATTGTCAGCAGCCACAGTGTCAGCTCAAAACAAAATGAACAGATGTGTTTGAATCAAAAGAGTTATGCTTGTGACTAATATAACCTTAGACTAATTTTTTAGCATCTTATGCATAGGACCAAAACAAGAAATTTGTTTTTATTGACTAAGGTCCATTTGCAATTCATTCAGCTTGGGAGCATCTGATTTGTTGGTGAGCATTTCAATACTGGTTCAGGTTCATATTTTCTAATGACATTATTCTGCTGACAAAAATGAGATTCTAATTTGTGTAGGCTTAATCAGAATATATTCTAATGTATTAAACTCAATATGCAAAAGGCATTCACACATTTTATATCTCTAACATTTCACCAGAAACTAAATAAGAATGAAATAAATAACTGGATAGGAAATTAGATTAAAGGAGCTTCTGTATTTGAAAATTCTTATCACTATGCACAACATCTACTCTCCTTTTCATGTTTTATTTATCATGTTCTATTGATCAAGAGATTAAAAAAAAAAAGAAAATTTTGAGAATAAGGCTAAAGGAGTTGTTAATATATACCTTTGTTCTGAAATAGGACTGCATTCAAAACTTACTGAAGGAAAAGATAGCTGCCTACCTTTGTTCTGAAAAATAAGAAGCAATTTAAGACACACCCATAATTTACTTTTGCTATTTCTCATAGCGTCTTGCAGTCCTTAAAATCACGAATTGCTTCCTAAAACTAACAAATAATCTGACAAATGAAATCAAGAATCTACTTTTCTTGTCTTGATTTTTGGTTGAATTAAAATAGTAATCAATACTTAGGCACCCATTTAAGATCACATTATGTAAATCCTGGTAGATCCTTCTGGGAGCCTCATCATTACTACCACCATCACTTTCTACTCATCAGCTCTGTAACTTGCACCTTTAATTTCCATGCAGAGATCTCAGCAAGAACAAAAGTCACAAATCAGTATGACCTAGGGAGTTTAGAACATCTTTTGGATGTGCAACATATTAAAGTGTTGCCCTGAGAACTCTACCCATGTTTCTGATTAAATAAAGTTCTTATGTTAGAAAAAAATTGATTCATTTTAGGCTTATCAATCATTTTTCTAAATTAATGTGGATGTGGAGAATATGGGAAACAAAGGAGGGACTATTCCATGTAATTACATTTTAAGGTCATCTTCTGAGAATACATAGTGCCAAAAACAAGGGCTTTTGAAGATGTTGACTTGAGTTTGAATTCAGCATTGCTGTGTCCTTTGGGTAAATTATTTAAATTCTGAGTTTAAATTCTCACAATTTAAATGGAGCTAAACCTATCGATCATGCATGATTCCTGTGTTAGGAATAACTCATATCAAGCACCTAGCATCTAGAAAATGTTCAATAAATTATAATTAACAGTATTGTTATTCATTTCATCATCTCTGTAAAATGTTATTAATTTATCTAATTTCAGCTACCAATCTGAAATATATTGACACTTTTCTTTTTAAATATGAGTTTTAAAATTCTTTGTTATATATGTATATATGTATGTATTTCAGAAATAACTGAAATAGTGATTTCTTCATTCTTAAAATGCCTGACCCTGTTACTGACATTTTTTTAAATAGCAACTCATAAGAACAGACAAAAGATACTTCTGCCTTTGCTCTAAGCATTTATTACATTTGTTCATTTTAGTATTTAGCCAGAAAAGTGATTTATATGAGTTGAAAGTTAAAAGCGATAGCTTAATTTCTCAAAATTATACGATCACTCAAATATATGCAAATTGAAATGTTTAAATGTAATGGGAGATGTGAAATGCTAACTACAAGTCATATTAAAGAGGCTATTAGTTTAATAAATTAAAAACTGATGCTATTAGCATTCTTAACAAAAGATATTTAAGAACAGATTCTTTCATACTTCATTTATCTAATCCTAGATAAGATGTGGCAGTGACTAGCCAAACTTACCATACCATTTCAGATAGCAGTCATCAACACATAAAAAAAGATACCCTATAACAAATTTAAAAAAAATGTTGCAATCATCTGTATATTCTGTCTTTTAAAATAAAAGTTTAACATGTACTTCCTCTGGCTCTCATTTGTTCATTTCATGTACATAGCATAAAGATTTTACTTAACAGCACCATAATAGCATTTCACTAGAGACAGTTTTTATACATTTCAGTAGCTTATACTGATACTTGTACTTTTAGGAAAATAGCCATTTTGATAGTTAATATAAAAAAGATCGCATATTGAATATGAACATAGGAGCAGCACAGAGCAACCTCTTTGTCATATTTGTCAGGAACTTAGAGTTGCAGTTGCAGTTCTTGGAGCTCAGGGCAGATGGAAATGTGCAGTTCCTCGGTGAGAGAAGTCATTAATATTTAAACCCGTAATGAGTATTAAGAAATATTACAATCTAAGATGTGGACCATTCGTACCAGAATTAGTATAAATTTTCTGAATATTGCTGTCAAGGAAGTATAGAATATTTTTCTTTTAGAATCCTGAAAAAAATTTATGGGAAGAGAATACCAGAAAAATAAGTTTGAATTATCAATGTTAAATCTGTTTTTACTTCTTCAGGGAAATTTGTAGAAATTAATCAGATTTTTTAGAGTTGCCAATAGCCTGAGATATAGAAACTGAGGAATGTTAGTAACTCCCCTATTTTGAGATGAACTGTCGCACTCTGTTTTTCACGGGCTTACTTATAACCAGAATGCTCTAGTTTCTTGAGTTACTTAAATACAATTTTCCGTAGGTTGGTTTAATGCATAAATCAATCATGATGGGCAAAGACATCTTATGTGAGAACACACGCGCACACACACACACACACACACACACAATTTTTTAGTAATTTAGGACAATTGTTCGAGTGGGTTTCTTTTATCTCCTATCATCTACTTCAATAAATGTATTTTCAGGTAGAATCTAGGTAATGCCTAAAAGCAAAGGTGTCAAATCTTCTCTGCGCCTCTATACAAGAAAAACCACCGGAGCTCAGGTGACATCACCAAAGTGTTCATAAGATCAAATGACAGAATTCTTAAATTGTTTTTAAAAGTAGAATATTTTTTAAATGACCAAGATAATTGCAACAAAAATTAAAATAAAATTTGAATAGGTCAAGTGTTATAGAAAAAAAACTTCAAAATATATCACAACCTAATTTTCACAAAAAACATTCCAAATTTAACCATTATTTGAAACAATGATTACCTGAAAGACACAGGCATATGAGTTTTTCCAACCTATTGATAAAATAATGTAACAGTCCCATACATTCTCAAAAGAAAAAGCAACACTAACTCACAGGAAGGCATGAGTTGAAGGAGGAACAAATATTTTGCACAGTTGAGACATATTTTTAGAGTGATTTTTTTATATTCGTTTTAAAATAATTGTCTAGTAGTGAATTTCTGCTTATATTTAAGTTAACTGAAACTGTATTCCAAGTTTACATAACCATAAGATAAAAAGCTTTATGTTATTCAAGGAGATAATTTGGTGGGAAGGGAGGGAGAGAAAGGAAAAAAAGAAAAAGAAAGAAAAAATAGAAGTTATCTCCAGACTAAGTACATATAAGAAAAAAATATATATATATCGTAGAAAAAAAATTTTAGCTTTAGGCTTTACAAGATTTTTAAAGGCGAAAATACATCTTGAATTTTAAAAAGTTGCTCAAAATTACCTTACTTTTTAGCCTTCTTTTGGACATTAAAAAATACATATAAGAAAATTAATTTTCTTTATAACATTCTTAAAAATAGATACCTGATATTTAAAAACAATTATTGCACTTTCTCAACTGACCTGATTGCCAATAATTAATATTAAAAGCATGTACTTCTTTCCTAGTTCCCCATAATTATCTATTGTTTCCATTAAATAAAATTATAAATGCACACCAACGAACTGTGCTCTCTTATTAATAGCTCATATATTAAACAACTCTGAATTGATCCTGACAGGTTATTTATTGTTGGCTTTACTCTAAAGATGAAAAGTATTATAAGTGTGGCACAATAGTATACTGAGAAAAGAGCACTAAAGCAAAGGAAAAAAATACAAAAATAATTATAATTGCATTATCTTTTTAACTGTGCAAGGAGCATACTTTGCTAAAGTAAATACAACTCATAATACCGGTAGTTTGTTGAAATTTATATTTTGAAACTTTTTTCTAAAAGTTTAAAATTTGGTTATGAGATAAATTATATTAATAAGAGAATATTAATATTTATATTTCAGTAAATAGAATGATTTCCCACAGGTTTAGATAAACAAATTTATTTCTCTCTAATTGAAATTTTAAAATAAATACCTTGCCTATTTATCCTGACCACTAACAGTAAATGCTAAATAGCACAAATTATTTTCATTAATTCTGACTTTGCTTCTGTAATTCGTATTTTGGTTTTAATAGGTAGAGTTTTCTGTAGCATGGTTTCCTGAAACTTCGATAAACTTCGATTCTCGTGTGTTCTAGTTGTTAATGCAAAAGGAAATTGCTATCATAACAAAATATCAAGAAGTATATTAGATTATATACATTTTTATCTTCTGCAGTTATTTTCATTTAGTTGTACTTTTATATGAATGTAATCATATGAATTCTTTTGTGTCTTTTTCCTCAAGAAATATAGTTTCTGAAATTCAGCTACAGTTTAGTTTACTTTGCTTATTAATTTTTTTGCTTATTTTTGCATTGAATGAATATATCATATTGTATTTATCCATTTTACTAATGAGATTTGCAAGAGTTATTAACAAATTTGAATACTACAAATATACAAAGAACATTATTGTTCATACATCTTAAAGAACATGTACAGAAGATTTGCATATATACTTAGGAGAAAAATTTCTTGATGACAGAACTTGCCTGTCTTAAATGTGTTACATAATGCCAAACTATGTTCTGAGGCGATTTAAGAAATTTACATTCTTAATTACAAAATATGAAGATACTAGGTACCTACAACCTTGCCAATAGTTACTATCACACTTTTCTGATTGATAACATATTATCTTTTTATTTGCATTTCCTTATCATTAAGAATTGAAACTATTTACTTGTGTTTATCAGCCATTTAGATTTCTTCACATGGGAAGTATGCTAGTCTGACTTACCTCTTTCTCTTTAATGTAGGTGTTTCTTATCTATTCAGGTACTAGTTCATTGTCTATTGTATATGTAATATCATCTCCCATTAGGACTCTGGACTTTTAATTTTATAAAGTCACCTTTGACATTTCACATTTTAATTAAATTTTATTATTTTAATTTATATTTAGTGCTTTTTTATCTCTTCTTTCAAAAGTCATCCTTTATTATTAATCATTAGAGATAATTTTCTATAGTACTTTCTATACAATGTACACTTTTAGACTTCACATGCAAATCTTTGATCTAATTAGAAGCGACTTATTTTGAGTAAGGTAGGCATCCAATCTAATTTTTTTCCTGTATGGATATCCACTTAGATCAGTTTTTTTAAAATTAAAATGCTGTCTTTGTCCCACTAATCAGCTTATGATATTTCAATTATCTGTAGATGTGTAGATCTATTCCTGAGCTATTATATTCTATCAGTCTATGTGTCTATCCTCAAACAAAAACTATGCTGCCTTCATTACTGTAGCTATCTTTAGTGTTTATATCTGGTAAGTACTCTTTATTCTTTATGATTGACTTGTTGTTCTTTGTCCATTGCATAAGAATTTTAGAACCAGCTTGTCAATTTCATAAAAATTGGGGTTTTAAATAATGCTCTATTAAATCTTGAATGAAATTATTAAAAATTGAAAATTTTGGAAACTAAAAATTTTAATATGAAAACATGCCATATTTCTTTATTTATTTAGGGCTTCTTTATGTCTCACGATAATTTATTTTTTGTTTCGTATATTTTCTTTAATTCCTAGGTACTATGTATATTTGATGTTATTAAAAATGATACTGTTAAATTTACACTAAAAATTGATACGTAAAATCTAAAATATCTAAAAATAAAGATAATATACGGGGTGAAAGCTTTCTAGGTCCAGTAACAGCACTTGCTCTCATTCTCTCTTTCTCTCACTCTCTCTCTCTCTTTCTCTCTCTCTCTCTCTCTGAATTTGAACTAATCTCCATGATAAAGAAAATTAGCATGAAGATTATTTTTTTATTACAATTCTTGGGCAATTCTATTTCTCAGTGCCTGAGTAATTTCTTTGGAACTCCTGGCTTAGTTTGAAAAATAGAGCTACAGTGACAGATGTAAGAAACAATGATATAATCTAAATGTAAAAATGGGTAATTTTGGTTATAATGGGGTTGATGGCCTAATTTTAAGTCTGGTGCTGACAATTTATAACAATAAATGTGGTAATTTTATATTACAATAGTCCCCCCTTATCTGAGGGAGATACACTTCAAGATCCCCAGTGGATGCCTGAAACCACAGATAGTACCAAACTCTATATATACTATGTTTTTTCCTATACATATATACCTCTGATAAAATTCAATCTATAAATTAGTCACAGTAAGAGATTAACAGCACTAACTCATACTAAAATAGAATAATTACAACAATATACTATACCAAAAGTTCTGTGACTGTAGTCTCTCAAAATATCTTATAATACTGTACTCACCCTTTTTCTACTTGTAATGATATGAGATGACATAATGCCTACATGATGAGATGAAGTGAGATGAATGATGTAGGTATTGTGATGTAGTGTTAGGTTACTATAAGTGTTACTTGAATTCAAGAACTGTGATAACAAGACAGCCAACCTGATAACCGAGAAGGCTATTAAGTGACTAATTTGCGAGTAGCATATACAGAATGGCTACGTTAGACAAAGGGATGATTCGTGTCCTGGGGAAGGTAGAGAAGGATGGCACAAGAACAGTATATATTTTAAATCTTATGAATTGTTTATTTATGGAATTTTCTATGTAATGTTTTCAGACTATGGTTGGTCATGTGAAAAGCAAAATCATGAATAAGAGAGGACTATTGTATTAACTTATACAATACACATATTGCATATTCATTGTCTAATTATATGTGTAACATAGATTTGCCACTGTTGTTAGGTTAATTCAGAGCATCTAATTGCTTAAAATCAATTTATAATCTCAAATGTTTTATTCTTAATTTGGGGTCCTATTAAATTTAATTATCTTTTA
>NW_011888791.1:5470071-5474602 GCF_000151845.1 Pteropus vampyrus
TGACGAGAACATCTGTAAAGCAGCAAGAGACAGACATGTTATTTACAAAAGAATAAAGATATAGATGTCAACAGATTTCTCACTGAAAAAAATGTAAGTGAGAAGACAGCAGAGCCCCATCTTTAAAGTATTGCAAAGAATTCAATTTAGGATTACATATAAAGAGAAAATATGTTTAAAAAATTTGAGGTAAAATAGACTTTTTCAGACATACAAAAGTTGAAA
Source organism: Pteropus vampyrus (assembly GCF_000151845.1). Taxonomy (NCBI): domain Eukaryota; kingdom Metazoa; phylum Chordata; class Mammalia; order Chiroptera; family Pteropodidae; genus Pteropus; species Pteropus vampyrus. The sequence continues at coordinate 5,470,297 of NW_011888791.1, forward strand.
GAGTTCATCATTGTCAGGCCCGCATTACAAAAAATGTTAAAGTGAAACAATTTAAACAACAGCTAAAGCAACCCTTTTTATAAACTTCAAAATTCCAAAATATTTGCTTAGCATACTAATGTAATTTTCTCTCCTATTAAAACCAAGATTAAATTACACATTAAAATATCTAACACTCCCAATAAAATTGGGAAAAGAAATTAAGGGTACCTAATACTCTAATCAAACAAAATAGAGTACAATAAATATACATTCAAAGATTTTCCAATAGCAAATTAAAAACAAAACAAAACAAAACAAATAGGGTGATAGTTATAACAATTATCAAAGGCAAAGAGTAAAAATATTTCATGAATAAAATTTTCCCATAAATTATTAAGAAATGCTAATTTTCCAATACACATTTAAAGGATTTAAAGAAACATTACACAAAAATGAAATTGAATTAATTTAAAAATGGGTTTATATAGAAAATTTATGTCTTACTTTAAGCATATGATATAAAAATAATATTTAAAAATGACAGATTTTTACATTTTAATGGAGAAAGATAAGTAGTGTTTAAATGTGTGTTATATATATTTAGATAGTAAAAATTGAACAGTTTTGAGGGAAAGTGGTACGATGAATGAAGCTCTCAAGAAGAATGAGAATCTATATTAACTAAGGATGGAATCCACAATTCTTGTCTCACCTATATCCCTATCTATCACCTCTATTCCAAGTACTATAGGAATTCAAAAAATCAGGAGTAAACAAGACAGTCTCCCTTCTAGATTTCAAAGTACTTGGCCTATGCCCATTCCCATTCTCTCCCTTTATAAATGACAAAGATGTCGTTATAGCTTCATTTATTTTGTTTTTCCAAATCGAGGACTTAAATCACCACAAGAGAGAGTCACAGCAGGATGACTATGCATCAGAAAAGGGAAATTCTTGGACTTTTAAAAAATTACTGGACAAAACTCTGAAGTGATATTAATTTCTTAGAACCCAAAAAGCTATTCTTGTTTTGCTATTTAAGTGAAGTCTAGTGGGTTCAGTTTATTAATGAAGTTTTGGTGTAGGTCTATCTCATGCTAAGCTCAATGAGTTTCCAAACACATCTATGATCATTTTCTCAGTTTTAGAATGCATAGTTGAAATATACATATTCAATAACTAGAAGAATCTCCTTATTGGTTCTCTGATCTATGGGGTAAGTGCTATTTAATAGGATTTACAAAAAACAAAACGAAACAACAACAACAAAAACACTAGAACTGCTTTCCCTATAAAAATAGTGAAACCAAACCAAAACTATATCCCTAGAAAATGGCAAAGTCTGTGCCACCATCAAAGAGTTAAAAAATAAAGGCATGGTGATTCTTACCACAGGCCCACTTAACTTGCCTGTTTGTGAAGAAGATAGATATTGCAGAATGAGAGTGTATTATTGTAAACTTAACCATTTTTTAACTCCATTTGCAGTTCCTTTTATAGATACAATTTCTTTACTGGAGCTAATCAAGACAGCCCTGATATTTGATATGCAGCTATTATCAAGCAAACATACACGCACACACGCACATACACAGTTATCTGTTAGTAAAGAAAATCAGAATAAGTTTGCTTTCGCCTGACAAAGATAACAATATACATCAATAGGTATTGATTATCGTACCTCAGAGCTATGTAAATTCATGTCTTGTCCTGTCATGATTTACTCTCAAGGAATAGATTTTTGCACATCATTCTGATTCACTTCATTAATATCATTATTCTGACTGTACAAGGTAAGCAAGAAGCAGTGAACATTGTTACACCTTCACATGACACATATGCCGGGGGCCAGGGCAAAGACCGAGGTGAGACACATGAGGGATTCTCCTTGGGAACAAAATTTAAGAGGCCACCAAAAAGCTCATTAATTAAAATAAATATTTTAAAGCTATATTTTAAAAAATCAAATTTGTTTTTAAAAATCCATGATGGAAAAATATTAAAATTTTGAATAACAACAAGATCAGTACTAGTGATTTTTTCTTTTGACTACTGCTCTACTATGGTATGAAATGGCACTGTTATTGATCCTGAACAGGGAAACAGAGCCAATCAAAGTTCCTATAGTCAGAGAAATTTATTATAGGAATTTGAGCTTGCACAGAAATGGAAGAGATTGGAGAAATAAATATTTGGAAGACTGCAATGAGAGAATTATATTAGTTATGTGCATCATCCTTAAGCACTAAAATAGGTTGAAAAGCTACTGCAGAAAATACTGTGACTTCTGGTTTACAGTTTCGCATGTAAAGAACTTGAAAGTTGCCACTCCATTCTAACAAGAGGCTCAACAAAATTTAAGATCGACAACTCTTTAGATTCCTAAGAAAAATGATGTCATGGGGCAAACCACTGACCCAAAAATTGCAGATACAAAGAATAATTAACCAAAGCAGAAACCTCTGTGGGAACCAGTGCCAAATAGGAAAACCTGAATTATATTTGACAAATTGCTAGAGGCTAAGTGTGGACAAGTCTGAGAGTTAAGGAGACTCAGTCATAGAAGGGCCCCCAAGTTTTTTTTGAGTTTTACCTTCAAGAACTAGACCGAGTTCTCACAGGAAATATCGGAGAAAAATCCCTTCCTTCTTCCTGCAAGAGTAGAGGAAAAGGAACCATTCTGAAATAAGCCAAAGTACTCTGCTCCACATAACAAGGCCTGCCCTCAGGGGAAACTACTTAACCAGAGTGGAACAGTGCTGGGAAATCATCAGAGCCTAACTGACCTGGGTGAAGGGAAATTCTTAACTGCAGACCACACTAGCCTTCCAAGTGAAGAGAAATACCTAACTCCAAAGTACTCTAGTCATTCCATCCCACCTAAGGGAGGAGAAAAAACAAACAAACAAACAAAAAATGAGAAACACCTGTAAAGGTCACAGTCCAGAGGGATAAGCTCACTAAAAGACTGAGACCTAATCATTGGACTATAGAATGTTTCCCCTTCCTCCACACCTCATTATCACACAACTAAAGACCTATTTACAGCACTTCCACTTACCCAGTACATCATGTTCAGCTTTTAAGAAAAAAAAATACAAGGCATACCAAAAGGCAAAAAACACAATTTGAAGACCCAGAGCAAGCATCAGAACCAGACTTAGCAGGGGTGTTAGAATTAACACACAAGGGATTTAACTCAATTATAATATGCAAAGGGTTCTAATGGATAAAGTAGACAGCATGTAAAATTATAGGTGCAATGTAAGTGGAGAGGTGGAATTATTAAGAAAGAATTGAAAACAAATGCTAAAGATTTTTTTTTTAAATAAGGAAAAAAAAAGAAAAAAGCCTTTGAATGGCCCAATTAGTAGACTAGACTTGGTTGAGGAAAGAATCTCTGAGCTTCAGGATATATCGGTAGAAACCTCCAAAACTTAAAAACAAAGAGAAAAAGATGGGAAAAAATATCCAAGGACTGTGAAAATCTACAAATGGTGCAACATATGTGTAATGATAATATCAGGAGAAGCAAGAGAGAAAGGAGTAGAAGACATATTTGAAATGATAATGACTGAGATTTTCCTCAAATTAATGTCAGACACGAAAGCACAGATCTAGAAAGTTCAGAGAATACTAAGCAGGATAAATTCCCCCCACCCCCCAAAAAATTATACCTAGGTATATCATTTTTAAATTACAGAAAATCAAAGGTAAAGAAAAAGTTTTGAAAGAAGCCAGAGGAAAATAATAGCTTACTTATAACGGAGCAAAGATAAAAATTACATTGACTTATTCTCAGAAGCCGTGCAAACAAAAGAATAGAGATAAGTATTTAGTGTTGAGAGAAAAAATACACACCAGCCTAGAATTCCATACCCCGGGAAATTATCCTTTATAATTGAAGAAGAAATAAAAACTTTCTCAGACAAACAAAAATTTAAGGAATTTGTGATCAGTAGACCTGCCTTGAAAGAAATGTCAAAAGATGTTCCTAAGAAAGAAGGAAAATAATATGTGTCAGAAACTCAGATACACACACACCAACACACACACACACACACACACACACACACACACACACACACGGAAGAACATCAGAGAAGGGACAATAGAAAGTAAGATGAAAACTTTTATTTCTCTTATTCTTAATTGACGTAACAGATAACACTTTGTTCAGAATTATGTAGTAACCGTGTAGTTTATTATGAGTGTTTGGAGTGTGTGCATACATATGATATGCTCTCCATTTAGACATGTAGTTTTGAATTAATTCCTCCAACTTCCACAAGCTCTAAGTACCTAACAAAATGGACCAATAGAT
>NW_011888791.1:5476442-5480152 GCF_000151845.1 Pteropus vampyrus
ATTTTGGAACTGCTATAGGGACTTGAAAATGCTGCACTGATTCTTTAAATAATTTAGATTGTAAAAGAAGGAAAAAAGATTCAGGCAGGCTTGCAAGTTTGCACTTAAGTATTTAATGTACATTTTAAACTGAAAGAGATAAATTTAAGTAGAAATTGGGACTGCCTTTTAAATAAGGTCAAAATCTGGCTGCAAGAAAGGCCCTCATCGTAAATCCTACGCCCCATTCCTTCTAGAGAAGAGAGTACACAAATGTAACAAGATAAATGGTTATACTCTTTGCATTGTGCACACACCCTCTCTTTTAGGGAGACCAAACCCACATTTGTAAAAAAATTCTCAGAAAGCACTTGTGTCTTGAGACCATTGGAAAAGTGGGGTTTTCTTCTTGCATCGGGGAGTCTATGAAAAGAGAAGTAGGTTAAGGTTTAATAAAGGGAGGTTGTAGAAGGTCATTACTTTCAGAAAACTATTACAGTCAAAATATGATTGGTACAAGGAATCTTCTATGGAAAACAGTGAAGCAGCTGCTTATTTCCCACACGCTGGCAGAGATCCAGGTAGTGACGGGACTACATAGGTCATGTTAACTCTAGGCAAGTTTCTAGAATTTACAAGGAAACCTAAAGATTCTTGAGGATACAAACCAAGTTTTACCAGATTTCTGAATTGCAAGGGGTGTCAGCTTAAAACTGGTTTACTAACAGAGTAACAAACAATGTTTAAATTTAGTAAAATTTGTTTACTTCTGTTGTTTTCTTATATAGCAATGTCTCTGGTAGAGTATACAGTCACTAAAAGAAATACTCCCCAACACATACATATCCTAAAAAACTATATTCCTAAAATGGCCTTAACTCCCTGATGATGAGCAGGGTTTGGAAAAGAGTTTTTTTGAAACTTGACATTGTAATCTGCAGGTACAACATCACCAAATGCCAAAGACTCTAGCTTAAACTAGTCAGCACAAAATGAAGAAAGGAGCTTGAACTAGAGAGTACAAGTATGTGACTGATTATGGTACAATCGATATAAATTGAAGTATCTCATTGTCCATTTTATATCCACTTTACATCCACTTTCAGAAAACTCTTAAAAGAGTTATCTATAGTTAGTGTTTATTTTCCCCCTTTTCACTATTTCTTTAATGCATTGTAATTTTTTGTTCCCCATTATACCTTTCTTTTAATTCATTTTTTTTGACAATGGCTCACCCTTTCTGACTCACCTTTTATTTATTTTTATTTTTATTTTTATTTTTTATTAAATTTACTAGGGTGACATTGGTTAATAAAATCATATAGGTTTCAAGTGTACAGTTCAGTAATATATCATATGTATATTGCATATATATCACTTATTTATGCATTGTCTATGGCCAGTTATACACAACAATGACAAAGTATGTAGTTGTGAGAGAAACTTGCAAAGCCTAAAATATCTACTATATATGTGGCCTCTCACAGAAAAAAAAAAAATGTTGACTCCAGTACTTTTAAGACATCACATTGACTCTCCTGCCTCCAATTTGTATCTATAAACAGGATGACTTTCAAATTTATGTTTTTAGACTAGACAACACAGAATTTCAAACCTTTATATTCACTAGTTCTAATGGAATGTCTCACAAATATCACAAACTCAAATTCAAAACTGAATTTATAATCTCTCTCTCTCACACACACACACACACACACACACACACACACACACTTTCAACTGCCCTCATCGGTTACTTCTCTTAGTGAACTACACACCATTGATTCAATTATTTAAATCAGAAACCTGTCATACATGACACCTCACTCTCTTTATACCAGGACTGAGGTAAGCACTATAAAGTTTAATCAATTTTATTTTTCAATATCTCTAAAAGTACCCATATCTAATTGTACCCATATCTATTAACTAAAACTTCATATGAGCACCCTTCATCTCTTACCTGGACAATTGCAATAACTTCCTAATTGTTCTCCCTGTACCCACTTGTATTTCCACTATTCTCTCTGCTCTATATAGAAAAGAGTGTTTTTTTCTTTCAAAATGTAAACCTAAGTATTAATTGCACTCTGTAAGATGTGATTACGATTTACATATTTATGGTATCCTGGCCCACATGCATTCCAATGTGATTTTTTTTTTCTTTTTGCTTACACTACAGGGGACTATATATGGCTTATATGACTCAGATATTTAGGCACACTCTAAAATAATTACGCACAGATAATAAACTTTTTAAACCACTACCTAAATGGTATAGTGATACACAGATATATACTGAGTTGTAAGTTTTGTGATACACAGATACATACTGAGTTTTAAGTTTTGTGCATAGCTTACATGCCATTCATGGTAGAATGCTTTATTTATAAAGCCAAAATGCCAGTGCAAACTATTATAACAGGCATTATAAATTCCCTAAATTAAACCCTTCTGGATTAACCTTAGCAACCTTTCTCTTTCAGACTTGTATTTTTGTAATAATCTATTGTATATCAAAAGTGAATATAAAGGTTTTAAAGATGCCCCCTGCTCAGCATTCTGTTCACAGTATCAGGCCAGAGTTTAAAGTAGACTAAATCTAGTACTTATCAACCTGGCCACCCCGTCATTTCCCCTGGATCCTGGCATGTAACTTTATCCGTGTCAGCCTGTCCCTGAAATCCCACATCATTTTCAGAAAATGGCAAGTTCTAAATCACACACTGAGATCTGGGTAGCTCTCTCCAATGCCACAAAATAATATTCAATTCTATTTATACAATGCAAAATAAGCAATTTGTCGGTTATAAAATGAGTTTAAACATTTATCCTTTGTGACCTACTATGCAGCGTCATCCGAAACTATGTCCTTTTTATCTTGTTTCCAAATTTATCCTAATTCTCACTAATCCCCTAGGGACAAGTGCTACAATATTTAAATGTCAGGAACCAATTCCTATACCTTCAGCAATCGAGTCGCTGCCTGTGCAATTGTGAGACTTAGAATACGTGCTTGATGTTTGGAAAATTTGTAGAAGCTACAGGAAATGAGCTAAGACCAGTTAAGCCCTCCATATCAATAGTGGTCTGAGACTCTTAATTAATTAATTATTCATTTATTCACTCATTCAGTAAATATGTTGAGTTCTACTATATGCCAAACACTTTTCTAAATTTGAGGAACAGAGCAATAAAGTGAAAAATAGAAAGGGAAAAATATTCTTAATTTTATGGTGGAAAGAAATAGACAATAAATATGTAAGTATATAGCATGAAAATTGTAACGATTGTTTTGGAAAAACATAAGAAGGAAGTGGATAAGGAGTACACACTCTTAAATTGTGGATGAAGAATGAAAGAGATGAAAGATATTATTAAATGTGAGAAAACATACCAATCAGTAAAACACAAGCTATGAACATTTTAGAGTATTTAGGAATAGCATGGAGACAGGTGAATCTAGAACAGTCTGAGCAAGGGAGAGATTAATAAAAGGCATCATTAGAAGCAAACAAGGGAGAACAGATTATTCAAGGCCTTATGGGGCATTATGGGGACACTGGCTTTTATTTTTAGTAAGATGAGAAGTTACATGGATTTTAAACAGGATATTTTTAATATAATACATTTTTTAAAGTACCACTCTAGATTCTGTGCAAAGAGTTTATAGAAAGATAACAGTGGAACCAACAGACTCTTAAGAAACTCTTGCAAAACTTCTACTGAGA
>NW_011888791.1:5480202-5483669 GCF_000151845.1 Pteropus vampyrus
CAACTGGGATAGATGTTAAGTACAAAAAAAAGAGGAATCGGAGATGTTGTTAGAATGAACAAACTGGAAGGATGGATTTGACAATAATTGAGAAAAGAATGATTGTGGGAGGGACAGATTTGGAGGGAAGGTAAAGAGTTTCATTTTAAACATGTTAATTTTGAGACAACTATTAAATCTCCATTAGAGATGTTGAGTGTGCTTTTGGATATGAGAGTCTTAAAGTTCAGGTAAAAGAATCTATATAGAGATATAAGTTGAAGAGCAACTAGAATACAAATGGTATTAGAAACCATATAACCAAATAAAATTTTTGAGAGAATGAGTGTAGATAAAGATGATAAGAGGTCAGAAGACTAAACTCTGGGCTACTCAAATATTAAGAGGTTGGGAATGAGGAGGGACCAGCAAAGGAGACTGAGAAGGGGCTGCCAATGAGGTAAAAAGAAAACATGAAGTCTCGGAATACAAATCAAGAACATGTTTCAAATAAGAAAGAATAATCACCTCTTTAAAATCCATCTGATAGGTCAAGTGAGATAAAGATTAAAATCACCACTGGATTTAACAATGAGGATATCATTAGCGATTTTGATAAGAGTAATTTCCAAGTAGTGGTAGATAAAAGGGCCTGATCTGAATAGTTTGTGAGAAAGTATAGGCAACAAATTGGAATAATTTTTGCTATAAAGTGATAGGTAAAAATGGGTCAGTAGCTGAAAGGAAATGTGGGGTGTTAAGAGAGAGAATTTTTCCTTTAAACTGAAGCATGTTTAATTGCTAATAAAAATGCTTTTACAGAAAGGAAAAATTGATGATGTGGAGGTTAGAGGAAAGAATTGCTTTTCAGTAAGTCAGAATTAGCTCCATTTTAGTGACTAGTAGAAATATTACCATTAGATAAGAACATGGAAACATCCATATAAATATGCAGAGTACAACAGCATGAGAATAGGTATATGTGTAATCTGTTAATATACAGAGAGCTTTGCAAGTTCCCTCCTCAGTGAAACAGAAAGAAAAATTATCAGCTGTGGATAACAATGGGAGAGGATTGTGAAAGACTTGAAAAGAGAGGATATGATATGAAATAGTTTTATAAAAGGATGACAGAATAGGTATTAATATTCTCTGGTGGCACTAAAAGCCCACTGGTAATTAATATTTGGTTTTCTCTAAGATTGAGAGTATGCCACATACATACAAAACAAGAAGAAAAGGACGAAGAATTTCAATGATTGTGCAAGGAAGTGATTATAATGATGAACCACGAAATCTAACATGACAACAGGGACAATTCTATTTTTGCTCAGCTTTGATACCAAAGGTTAAGCTTGGAGATTTTTATTTATTCAGGCATTGTCATGTTGCTCATATACTAGTAAGTGTCTAATAGGAAAAGTAGATATTAATAAAATAGTCAAACAAAAAAATGTAAGATTACTATATGATAAGTACTAGAAAAGAAAGGTGCGTGTTTCTGTGAATGTGAACACTTTTGAAGATCAGAGAACTCTTAATTCAGAAATTTGACAATTGAATTGTGCTCTGAAGTATATGAAGAAATTGAATGGCAAAAATATAATGGATGTAGAGAATGGAGTCCTAGACATAGGAAACAGCATATGCAAATACAGTGTGGTAGGAGAGGGTGTGGAAGAGGCAGAGGAGAAAAAGAAGGAAGAAGAAGAAGGAGGAGAAGGAGCAGCGGCAGCAGCTGGGTCTATGAAAGTGAGAAGGAGCAAGTTTCAGGATGCTGTTTAAAACATAGAGAAAAGCCAGATAATAGTCTTATAGTTAGGGTAAGCATATAATTTATTGTCTGAACTAAGTACCCTGTGAGTCAAAAGAGATACTATTAACAATTATGCTACGAGGATAACAGCTATAAACTGGGACTGCATTGCACAATGCAATATGTACAGTCGCCTTACTCATATAGGACTTAAGATTAATGAGAAATCATTGATAATTATTAAGCAGAGAAGTGAGATAAACTTGAATTTGAAAAGATCTCTTTGGCCGCAGTGTAGAGATTAAAATTGATAAAATGCAGATTGGCTCTTTAAAAATTAATTTAAGCAGACCATACAGAAAATAAAAGGGTGTTGATGGAAATGGAAAGGATCAATTCAAGATATGTTTATGAGGCAAAATAGACCCAACTTTGCAAAAGTGTGATGTTGAAAGGTACTCAGACTTCTATATTTATGGCTTGAATAACTGGATTGATTGTGGAAATATTACCTGAAGTGGGGAATACTGGAAGAGAATAAAATTAGAAGAAAGACTGCGAGCCCAATTTTGAAAATGTTCAGTCTGGGGTATTCTTGAGACTTCCAAAAATCCATATCTAGTAGGCAGTCACTTATATATGTGTAGCAAATAAACTCAGATTTTATACTATATTAATTTTATCTGCTTCTTACATCAAATTAATTTCTAGAGTGCTAAGAAACTTAATCTCTACCATTTCTGTTATTTTCCTTTGCTATAAGGTTTTATGGCCCTGTGCTTCATATATTCAACCCTCTTCTCCTCTGCTACACACACACACACACACATTCCAGATTCCAGATCCCAGACAACCATGGATTTCCTTTATGTCTCTGTACTTTTGCCTTTTACATGATGTTACAAGAATGGAATTATAGAGTATTTAGCCCTTCCAGATAGGCTTCTTATCTAAAAATATGCATTTACGTTTATCTATGGTTTTTCATGGCTTAATGTAGCCCACCATTTTTTATCACTAAATAATAATACGTTATTATGTAATACACATAACTATAATATGTATTACAGTACAGATGTATTAAATTTTGTTTATTCGTCTATTGAAGGACCTATTGTTTACTTCCAGGTTTTGGCAATTGTTAACAAAGCTTCTACAAATATTAATGTATAGGTTTTGTGTGAACATATGTTTCCTAATCAGTTGGGTAAAACCCTAGAAGCATGATGACCGGATTGTACAATAAGACTATATTTAGCTTTGAAAGAAACTGCCACTGTCTTCCAAAGTGGCTATCCCATTTTGCATTCATTCCTACCAGCAATGAATGAGAGTTCCTATTGCTCCATATCCACACCAAGAATGATTTATCAATTTGGGAGATTTTACCTTTTCTCATAGGTGGTTAGTGAGATCTCGTTTTAATTTGCATTTCCCTAATTTCAAATGATAGCAAGGCAAGAATCATTTCATATGCTCCTTTGCTATATGTATATCAACTTTGGTGAAGTGCCTGCTTAGATTCTTAATCATTTTAAATTGAGTTATATGCATTCTTATTGTTGAGTTTTAATAGTACTTTATATATTTTGGAAACAGGTCCTCTATCAGATATGTGTTTTGCAAGTATTTTCTCCAAGTCTGTGTTTTGTGTTTTTATTCTCTTCATAATGTCTTTCAGAGCACACATTTATAATTTTAAGAAAGTCTAACTTGCTAGCTTTTTTTTTTT
>NW_011888791.1:5484616-5490744 GCF_000151845.1 Pteropus vampyrus
TTATTTTATTTTATTTTATTTTTGTGCACTAGCTAGGCCTTTTAATAACTTATTTAATAGGAATGATCAGAGAGGACATGTTGGCCTTGTTCTCGATCTTTGGAGGAAAACATTCAGCCTCTCACTATTAAATATGATATTAGCTGAATTTTGTTCAAGTACTATTTTGTATAACTTTTTGAGAGTAATAAACATATCTATCTTTTTTATTTGGTTATTCAGTGGTATATTTGTACGTGTTCAGAACAGTGTTCACATATACTAGATGCTCAATAAAATTTGTTGAGTGATTGAATTAACCTTCTTAAAAACAGAAATCTTAGACACTCTCAAAGCCTCATTTTACAACAGTTTTAGTCAATACATAAGACTGGAAATACTTCAACTTGAGATAGTGCAGCTCAGTATTTCACAAATTTTGTCACATAAGAATTTCAATTATAATCTCTTTATGCTCAATCTATCCCTACAAATAATATTTAAAGGTGATATTTGTATAATAGCCTTCCTTATTATAGGAAGTAGACTGTCTTTTTAAAAAAAACTTTAAAACACTGTCTTTATCCTCATCCACCTAATATCATCTCCCCTTCCCTCTGGAGCAAGAGACATTTTAGAGTTATGCACAAATGCCTTTTTTAGAACTTCTATTTCCAAAGTCAAAAAATTCCCCATGCTACCAAATACAATTGCTGCTTTTTATCTTGTATTACTTAATGATTAAGGATCATTTGACATATTTGTTCACTTCTTCATGCTTGAAAGACTTTTCTCTCTGTTTCTGGAACATTTTTCACTCTAATTTTCCTTTTATCTCACCAACAGCTTCTTCTCAATCTTTTATCTTTTCCAATCTCATTTGGCCTCTAAATGGAGTGTATCAAGTCTTATTTGTGGGCTCGCTTCTCTACTTTAGCTCTCTTTCTCTAGGTGTTATCATCCACTCACATTCTTTAAGGGATAATTATATGCTGATTACTTCAACTTAATATCTTCAGCCTTAAAATCTCTCTCAAACTGTACAATTGTCTGCTTGAATTTTCAGACATCTCATAAACATTTTAAACATAATATATCCAATTGAAACTCTTAAGTCTCTTTTTCTTCACCTCCAAACCTAAATTTTTGCCAAGATTCCATAGCTCAGTTAATGGCACCATGTCCTATCTAGTTATTAAAGCTAGAAACAATAGAATTTCCTTACATACATTTAGAAATTCTAAAAAAATTTTTCAATCCTGACTGACACTATCCAACTTCAAGCAACTATTATGTCTTATCAGGAATATTTGGTCTTCTTGCATCCACTATTCTCCTCACCAATTCCCCACTGCCATTATTCTCCATTCATTTGTCAGAGTACATGAATAGTATTATGCCATATTTTTGCTTATATTCATCAATTTTTTTATTACTTGGAATATAGTCTAAACTCCTTGCCACGTTCTATACTGCTTTGAATAATCTGAATGTCCTGTATTTCTCTGACAGCATTTCCCATTTGCTTTAATTTTCTTTGTTACTTCCCAGAAATGTATTGACCTCTTTAATATGTTACAATAATTTGTCTCAATGACCAGTCTATTCTCATTCTTTATTTTTATTTAAAATTCACTTCCGTGAAGAAGGTTCAAACAATCACATATATATCCTCATTATTCTCAGTGATAGCCCAGTATCAGCTTGTTTCCATCAGCTCACCACAATCTATGTCTATTACACACACACATACACACACACACACGCACGCACGCACGCACATATATATTAATATATATATTAAAATCTATGGACACACAAAATACCTCAAATATTTTTCTCTTGTTAAAGATTATTCCAACAATTTACCAATGTGCATTCAGTATAGCTCAAACATTAACATATAAAATGCAGTGCAGTGTTTGCATCAAAAAACATTGAGTACTTTAAAAATATATGAATTATCTTTAGCTCTAAAAAATAACATGTTTTCGTAGAATTTGTCAGTTTTTGCCTTCCTATTAGTGAAAAATATATAACTGGCTTTAGCTTTTAATTAAAATTGGCTAACAGAATTCAGAACTAAAACTATTTTTATATATCTAGAATATGTATATGTAAGTATATTATCTTGCTACCTTAAAACATTTCTATGTAATTAAATAAAATCTAGTGGTGTAATAACATATTAGTTTAATCTATATCGATTTGCTAATATATTTTGTTTTTAGTGTGAGATAGTATATATATCTTCACCTCTGCAAATAAAATAATTTTTCCATGTGGTTTTGTGTGACTTTTCCATGTAGTCTTTATCATTAAGAATGTTTTTTTGAAATGAAAGTTATATGTAAGTGAGCTCTTGGCCCTCTTTTAAAAACACTTAATATATTTTAATTACTTATTTCTTTTTTTATGTATTTATAACCTATAGTGTAAAATTTGAGGAAAGTAGTTATATTGGTTTTGAGAAGTGTTATTCCCCAATTTATATTACCTGATACTTACTAGATAATCAATATTTATTTAAAAAGGACAAATGGCAAGGTGTTTACCTTAAAGCAATTATTGGGACAAATATAAAACCATCAAAATCTATTGATGGTTTAAATGGAGAGTTTAGAGAAACATGGCGAAGTAAGAGATGTCCCCAGATCTCTCCCCCTGAAACAACAATAAGCTGAATATCTAAAACTCAACAAAAAACACCCAAACTGCACACCACCAGCACGTCTGAGCATGGGATCTGCGCATAAGAGCTACCACAGGTCAGAACCCTGGGAGTCGGGTGGTGGATTGGGAGAAATAAATAAGCTGCCTCTGGCAGCTGCCAGAGCTCCCTGTAGGAAGACCAGGAGGGGAGAAGGTGTGAAGGGTTTCCCGAACAGCCCTGCCTGGGAGTGCTGTGAGCTCAACCCGGCCGATGGCAAGGCCCAGTCAGGGCAGAGAGCAGAGAAGTAGAACAGCAGAGAAACAACAGTTGAATTTCACCAATCGCAGTTGCAAAACCAAGGCCGAACCTCAGCCCCTAACCCCAAACTCCTAGGGCCCCTTCCCCCATATCCTTCCAGACCAAACACCATGGACCCCCAGGAGAATCTGAGAAAATGCTACCGAAACTGTCGCTAACACTGACAGGGACTGAGATTGAGAGTAGCAAGCATGATTAAACAGGAAGCAATGGAAACACCGAGCAACTAGAAAAAAACAGAGGCATTGTTAAGGCTTTATATAAAGCAAGGATCCAAGAGGCTCAGATGCTACCTATTGGAAACCAAAAGAAAAGCGCCTTCTTTGCAACAGGCCAATGAGAGACCTTTATATAATAAATCTTCATTCTGGATAAAAAGCAAAATACACTTCCGTTAATGCCCAGGCAGAGAAATAGTCCACTAAACACCATGAACAGGCAGGGTGACAAGGCATCTCAGAAAGAAAGAGAGAAATCTCCAGAAAAAAAGCTTATAGACATGACAATATGCAACTTAAATGACAGAGAATTCAGGATGGTACTTCTGAAAAAACTCAGTCATATCAACAATTTTAGGAATTGAAAAAAACAACTAAATGAGCAGAGTAAGGAGATTGAAACTGTCAAAAAGAACAGAATAGATATTCTGGAGATAAAACACACACACACACACACACACACACACACACTACAAGAGTTGAAAAGTGAAATAGCAAGTTTGGGAATTACAGTCAATCAAATGGAGGAAAAGATCAGTGATATTGGAGACAGAAATCTAGAAATAAATCTGAAGGAAGAAGAGTGAAAAATAACGAGAAAGAAATTCAAGAACTAGCTGATACCATCAGGAGAGGAAACATAAGAATAATGGGCATTACTTAAGGCCAGGAAAAGGAGCAGGGACAGGAAAATTTCAAGAGAATTTCCCAAATCTAAGGAATGAACTGGAGCTTGGAATTCAAGAAGTCAATAGAACACCTCATTATCTCAAACCCAAAAGGCCTTTACCAAGACATATCGTATTAAAATTATCAAAACTCAATGACAAAGACAGAATCCTCAGGGCAGCCAGGGAGAAGAAAACAGTAACTTATAAAGGAAAATCCATTAGATTATCATAGAACTTCTCAGCACAAATCTTACAAGCCAGAAAGGAGTGGAATCAAATATTCGAACTATTAAGTGAAAGAAACTTCCAGCCTAGAATAATGTATCCAGAAAAAAATACATAATTGGGAGTAAGGCGACTATCAGGCAAATGGAAGCAGAGGAGTTCAATCTTTACTAAGAACAGGGCAGTGTAAGCTTAAACAATAAGAAGAGAATTGCTATAGCAAGATAGTAACGAACATTCAGCATACATAGGGACTAATTGAGACAACAATGATTGAAAAGGGGAGGATTCAAAGAACCAAATTTGCTAAAGGGAATGGAGATAAGGCACACACAGAAGAAAATGGACGACTGTATATATATATAACTATCCTTTACATATTCGTTATGGTAACCACACACCAAAGATTCAGAACCGAAGTATATAATATAAAAAAAGAAGAACCAGAGGCAAAACACACAAAAGCCAACCAAAATAAAGAAAACAGAAACACAAGGACAAGGAAGCAATGGAAACACCGAGCAACCAGGACGCAAAGGATAAAATGGCTATAAGAAGACCTCATCTTTCAACAATCGCTTTAAATGTAAATGAACTGAACTCACCAATAAAAAAGCAAAGAGTTGAAGAATGGATCAAAAAACAAAACCCAACCATACGCTGCCTCCAGGAGACACATCTCAGCTCCAAAGACAAATATACACTCAAAACGAAAAGGTGGAAATGCTATTTCAAGCAAATGGCATTCAGAGAAAAGCGGGACTAATGGTACTAATTTCAGATGAAATAGATTTCAAAATAAAAAAGGTAAAGAAAGATACTGAGGAATGCTTCATAATGATACAGGGAATCATGCACCAAGAAGACATACACTTATTAATATCTATGCTCCCAATCAGGAAGCCTGAAATATGTAAAGCAATTACTACTAACAGAACTAAAAGGAGAAACAGACCAAAACACTATTGTAGTAGGGGACCTAAATACCCCACTGTCGGATATAGACAGATCATCCAAACAGAAAATCAATAAGGAAATAATGCCCTTAAATGACGCATTAGACCAACTGGACATAATTGCAATTCACAGAGCCTTCCATCCCAAAACAGCTACTTATACATCCTTCTCTAGTGCCCATGGAACATTCTCAAGAATTGACCACATACTGGGACACAGAGGTATCGTCAGCAAATATAAGAGGGTTGAAATCATACCAACCATATTCTCTGGCATAATGCTTTGAAACTAGAGATCAACTGCAAAAAAGAAATCAGGAAGAACCACGAATACATGGAGATTAAACAACATGCTACCGAAGAATAACTGGATCAGAGAAGAAATAAAAAGAGAGATCAAGAGATAACATAGAAACAAATGATAATGATAGTACGACATATCAAAAGTTTTGGGACATGGCAAAAGTGGTCATAAGAGGAAAGTTCATATCATTACAGGCCTATCTCCAAAAACAAGAATGAGCCCAAATAAACAACCTAATGTTTCATCTTACAAAACTAGAAAAGGAAGAACAAATGAAGCCTATAAAGTCAGCAGAAGAAAAGAAATCATCAAATTTAGAGCAGAAATAAATGAAATTGAAAACAAACAAAGGAAAAAAATAGAAAAAAAATGCAACAGAAAGCTTGTTCTTTGAGAAGGTTAATAAAATTGACAAACCCCTGGCTAGACTCACTCACGAAAAAAGAGAAAGGGCACAAATAAACAAAATCAAGGATGAAAGAGGGCAAATCATGACTGACACCACAGAAATACAAAAGATCATACAAGAATGCTATGAAAAGGTATATATCGCCAAATTTAATAACCTAGAAGAAATGGACCAGTACTTAGAGAAATGCAACCTTCCTAGAATGAATCAAGAACTGGAAAATCTAAATAGACTAATCAGCATTATGGAAATTGAAACAATCATCAAAAACCTACCAAAAAGTAAAAGTCCAGGACCAAATGGCTTCACCAGTGAATTCTACCTAACATTCAAAAAAGATTTAATACCTATTCTCCTCAAACTCTTCCAAAGAATCGAAGAGGAAGCAATTCTTC
>NW_011888791.1:5491894-5493256 GCF_000151845.1 Pteropus vampyrus
TGGCTTCACCAGTGAATTCTACCTAACATTCAAAAAAGATTTAATACCTATTCTCCTCAAACTCTTCCAAAGAATCGAAGAGGAAGCAATTCTTCCCCAATTCATTTTATGAGGCTAATATTACCCTGATATCAAAACCTGGTAAAGATAACACAAAAAAAGAAAACTACAGACTGATATCTCTCATGAACACAGATGCAAAAATCCTAAGTACGATACTAGCGAACCGAATACATCAACATATTTAAAATATTATACACCATGAGCAATTGGGCTAGGTCCCAGAGGCACAGGGATGGTTCAACACACACAAATCAATTAATGTGATACACCGCATAAACAAATCCTAAATACGATACTAGCGAACCGAATACATCAACATATTAAAAATATTATACACCATGAGCAATTGGGCTAGGTCCCAGAGGCACAGGGATGGTTCAACACATACAAATCAATTAATGTGATACACCGCATAAACAAATTAAAAAATAAGAAACATATTATCATATCAATAGATGCAGAAAAAGCCTTCAACAAGATACAGCATCCATTTATGATCAAAACAACAAAATCGGTATAGAAGGAAAGTACCTTAACATAATAAAGACCGTATATGACACACTCTCAGCCAACATAATACTTAATGGCGAAAAACTAAAAACCTTCCCTCTAAGATCAGGAACAAGGCAAGGCTGTCCACTATCACCACTGTTATTCAGTATAACATTGGAAGTCCTAGCAAGTGCAATCAGGTAAGAAGACAAAGATATAAAAGGCATCCAAATAGAAAACGAATAAGTCAAACTGTCACTATTTTTGGATGACATGATTCTCTATATAGAAAATCCTAAAGACTCCACAAAAACACTACTGGAAACAGTAAGGAAATACAGTAAACTTTCTGGATACAAAATCAACTTTCAAGAATCCATAGCATTCCTATACTCTAGTAACGAAGTGTAGGAAAAAGAAGTGGAAAATATAATTCCTTTTGCAATTGCAACAAAAAGAATAAAATTCCTAGGAATAAATTTAATGAAGCATGTGAAGGATCTATATAATGAAAACTATAAGACTCTATTAAAAGAAACCAAAGAAGATACAAAGAAATAGAAAGGTATTCCATGTTCTTGGATAGTAAGAATCAATAGTTAAAATGACCAAATTACCTAAAGCATTATACAAATTTAATGCAACCCCCATCAAAATCTCATCAGCATTTTTTTAAGAAATAGAACAAAAAATCATCAGATTTGTATGGAAGCACAAAAGACCGTGAATTGCCAAAGCCATCCTGAGATAAAAGAAAGAGGATGGAGGCGTCACTCTGCCAGACTTCAAATTATACTACAAAGTGAC
>NW_011888791.1:5493306-5495883 GCF_000151845.1 Pteropus vampyrus
CACAAAAGACCGTGAATTGCCAAAGCCATCCTGAGATAAAAGAAAGAGGATGGAGGCGTCACTCTGCCAGACTTCAAATTATACTACAAAGTGACAGTAATGAAAACAACATGGTACTGGCAGCAAAACAGACATACGGACCAGTGGAACAGAATCGAGAGTCCAGAAGTAAACCCATATTTATTTGGGCAAATAATTTTCAACAAAAAAAGCCAAAAACATACAGTGGAGAAAGGAAAGCCTCTTCAATAAATGACACTGGGAAAATTGGAAAACAACCTGCAAAAAAATGAAACTAGACTGTTGTCTATCACCACACACCAAAAGTAACTCAAAATGGATTAAGGACCTGAATATAAAACCTGAAACAAACAAACAAAAAATTCATACAAGAAAATATAGGAAGTAAACTCAAGGACCTTGGACTTAAAGGGGATTTTATAAATTTGACTTCAAAAGCAAGAGAAGTAAAAGCTAAAATAAATGTATGGGACTACATCAACCTGAAAAGCTACTGCTCAGTAAAAGAAATTGTCAACAAGGTAAAGAGTCAACCATCTGCATGGGAAAATATATTTGTAAGCAATGCCTCTGATAAGGGCCTAATATCCAAAATAGACAAAGAACTCATACAAATCAAACAACAACAACAACAAAAACAAATGATCCAATCAAAAAATGGGCAGAGGATCTGAACAGACATACAAATGGCCAACAAATATTTGAAAAGATGCTCAATATTGCTAGCTATTAAGGAAATGCAAATAAAAACCACAATGAGATATCATCCCACACCTGTTAGATTAGCTATAATCAACAAGTAATAACAAGTTATGGAGAGGATGTGGAAAAGAAGGAACTCTCATAAACTGCTGGTGGGACTCCAAATTGGTACAGCCACTATGGAAAACAGTATGGAAGTTCCTCAAAAGACTAAGAATTGATCTACCATATGATCCAGCAACCCCTCTACTGGCTATTTACCTCAAAGACTTGAAAACATATAATCAAAAAGATATTTGCATACTGATGTTCATAGAAGCATTATTCACAGTGGCCAGGACAATCAAAGTGTCCTATGATATACGATTGGATAAAGAAGCTGTGGTACATATATACAATGGAATATTACTCAGCCATAAAAAGACATGAAATACTGCCATTTGCAACATGGATGGACCTCGAGATAATCATGCTAAGAGAAATATGTCAGACGGAAAAAAGTTGAAAATCACATGATATCACTTACATGTGAGATATAAACCTAAAAGCAACAAATGAACAAGACAAATAAACAGAGACTCATGGACATGGACTATAGACTAGTGGTTACCAGATGGTAGGTAGTGGGAGGAGGGGGAATTAGATAGAGTAAAGGGGGTCAAATACATAGTGAGTGAAAGAAATCTAACTATGGGAGGTGAATACATAGTGTAAATATATATATACCTTATTGTTAAAGTATATAGCTGAAACTTATTGGATTTTGTTAACCAATGTCACCATAAAAAAAACAAAACAAAACAAAACAAAAACGCATCAACAGGAAAACAGTGTCCTTAAATGACACATGAAACCAGATGGATTTAATTGATATTTTGATTATTTTTACCCAAAACAGTGGAATACACATTCTTCTTTAGTGCAGTAATACGTTTTCCAAGATAGAACACGTCAGCCCACAAAAACAGTCTTAATAAATTTAAGAAGTTTGAAATCTTATCAAACGTCTTCTCCAACCACAATGATATGAAATTAGAAATCAATCAAAAGAAAAAAAACTGAAAAATACACAAACACATAATAGCTAATAACATGATATTTAACAATGAATGGATTAAAAATGAAATCAAGGAAGAAATCAAAAGATATCTTAAAATGAAAATGAAATGAAAACAAAATGACCCAAAATCTATGGAACACAGCAAAAGCAGTCTTGACAGGGAAATTCATAGCAATACAGGCCTACCTCAAGAAACAAGAAAAGTCTCAAATGAACAGTCTAATCTACACCTAAAGGAACTGGAAAAATAACACAAACAAAGCCCATAGTGAGAAGGAAGGAAATAATAAAGATCAGAGCAGAAATAAACAAAATAGAGTCTAAGAAACAATACAAAAGATCAATGAAACCAAGAGCTGGTTCTTTGAAAATATAAACAAAATTCATAAACTTTTATTTTTTCAAGACTCATCAAGAAAAAAATAGAAAGAATCCTAACAAGACTCATCAAGAAACTAAAGACAAAGGACACAAATTAATAAAATCAGAAATTAAAAGAGAAGTGACAACTGACTCCACAGAAATACAAATGATTATAATAAAATACTATGAGCAATTATATTCTGATAAATTGGACAATCTGGAAGAAATGGATACATTCTTAGAAACATACAATCTCCCAAGTCTGAATCAAGAAGAGTCAGAAAATCTGAACTCACTGATTATTACTAATAAAACTGATCAGTAATCAAAAACTCCTAATACATCCTATTGTAGTTTATAAGCATGATGACTGGGTGTTCATGCCATTGTGTGAGATGTGCCTCCCTTAAATCTTGTTACAATGTCAGCAT
>NW_011888791.1:5496010-5499994 GCF_000151845.1 Pteropus vampyrus
GATGGCTTCACAGGTGAATTTTACCAAAAGGTCAAAGAAGAATTAACATTTATTTTTCTCAAACTATTCCAAAAATTCAAGAAGAGAGAAAGCTCCCAAGCTCATTCTATGAAGCCACCACTACCCTGATTCCAAAACCAAACAAATACATTACAAAGAAAGAAAATTATAGATGGATATCTCTGTTGAACATAGATACAAAACTCCTCAATGAAATATTAGCAAATTCAAATCAGCAATACAAAAATATCATACACCATGATCAAGTGGAAATCTTCCCTAGGATATGAGATTGGTTCAATATCTGCATATCAATTAATGTGATATATCACATTAACAAATTAAAAGATAAAAATCATATAACCATATCAACAGATGTAGAAGAAGCATTTGAAAAAAATCCAGAGTCCGTTTATGATAAAAACTCTCAGCAAACTGAGAATAGAGGGAATATATCTCAACATAATAAAGGCCACATGTGATAAATCCAAGCTAACATTATACTCAGTGGTGAAAAGTTAATATCAGGAACAAGACAAGGATGTCCACTTTCACCACTTTTATTCAGTATAGTATTGGAAGTCTTAGCCACATCAATCAGAAAAAAAAAAAAAAAAAAAACCATCCAAATTGAAAAGAAAGAAGTAATGCAAATGACATGATACTATATAGAGAGAACCCTGAAGACTCTGTAAAAAGAACTGTTAGAACTGATAAACGAATTCTGTAAAGTAGCAGGATACAATAATATATTCTAATATATTCAGAATCGGTTGCATTCTTATACACCAATAATATTCAGAAATCGGTTGCATTCTTATACACCAATAATGAACTACCAGAAAATTAAGAAAACAATCCCATTTAACACTGCATCAAAAATAAATAAATAAATAAGATACCTAGGAATAAATTTGACCAAAGCTATAAAAGACATGTACTCAGTAAATTATGTCACTGAAGATAAAAATGAAAGAAAAAACAAATAAATGGAATTATATACTCTACTCATGGATAGACAGTATTAACATTGTTAAAATGTCCATACTACCCAAAGCAATCTATAGATTCAAAGTAATCCCTATTAAAATACCAACATCATTTTTCACAGAACTATAATAAATAATCCAAAAATTATATGGAACCATGAAAGGCCCCAAAAAGCCATGGTAATCTTGAGAAAAAAGAACAAAGTTGGAGATATCATGCTACCTGATATCAAACTATACTACAAGGCTATTGTAATCAAAACAGCATGGCATTGGCATAAAAACAGACACAAAGATCAATAGAACAGCATTAAGAGCCCAGATATAAATCCACGCCTATATGGTCTTTTAATCTATGATGAAGGAGGCAAAAATATACAAAGGTCTTGAGAAATATAAATGGTCTTGAGAAAACTGAACAAATACATCCAAAAAAATGAAATTGGACCACCATCTTATTCCATATACACAAATAAACTCAAAATAGATTAAAGACTTACATGTAAGACTCAAAACCATAAAACTCTGAGAAGAAAATATAGACAGCAAATTCTCTGACATTGCTCTTAGTAATATTTTTTCTGATATGTTACCTCAGGCAAAGGAAACAAAAGAAAAGTAAACAAATGGCACTACGACAAGATAAAATTTTTTGCATATCAAAGGAAACCATCAACAAAACTAAAAGACAACCTACTGAATGGAAGAAGATATTTGCCAATGATACATATGTAAGGGATTAATATCCAAAATTCATAAAAAACTCATACAGCTCAACAACAAAAATAAACAATCCAATAAAAAAGGATCAGAAGAGCTGAATAGATATTTCTTCAAAGAGGAAACACAAATGGTCAATAGCCATTTGAAAAGATGCTCAATAGCACTAATCATCAGAGAAAGGCAAATTAAAACCACAATGAGATAATACCTCATATCTGTCAGAATGACTATCATTAATGAATCAACAAACGGTAAGTGTTGGTGAGGATATGGAGAAAAGGGAACCCTTTTTGCACTGTTGGTGGTACAGCCACTGTGGAAAATAATTTGGAAGTTCCTCAAAAAATTAAAAACAGAACTACCTTATGACTCAACAATTCCACTTTGGGGTATTTATACAAAGAAAACCAAAACACTAATTTGTAAAGATATATGCACCCCTGTGTTCACTACAGTGCTATTTACAATATCCAAGATATGGAAGCAACCTAAGTGATCATCAAAAGACAATTGGACAAAGAAGAAGTAGTACATATATATATATATACAATGGAATATTACTCAGCCATAAAAAATGAAATCTTACCATTTGCAACTATGTGGATGGACCTAGAGAGTATTATGCTAAATGAAATAAGTCAGACAGGGAAAGACAAATATCACGTGAATTTATATATGTGGAATCAAAGAAACAAAATGAATGAACAAACAAAATGAAAACAGACTAATAGATACAGAGAACAAATGATTGCCAGATGGGATTGGACATTGTGAGCTGGGTGAAAATGGTGAAGCAATTGAGAAATATGAATTGGTAGTTAAAATAGTCACAGGGATGTGAGTACAGCATAAGAAATATAGTCAATAATATTGTAATAACTATGTATAGTGTCAGGCGGGTACTAGAGTAATCGAGGGGATCGCTCTGTAAATTATATAACTGTCTAAACACTATGCTATATACCTGAAGCTAATAAAATAATATTGAATGTCAGCTCTACTTAAAAAATAAAAATTAAAAAAAGACATATGAAACTCATTTTGAATCATTTTTAGAGTCGTCTTCAGAAAGCTTCCATCCTCCCACACAGACTCCTATAACTTAACCTCATTGTTTGTTTTTACTGTTTTTTAATTTCTGAAACTCTCCAAGCTCTCTTTCGCATCTGAATCTTCTCTTATACTCTTTGCTATGTCTGGGAATTAAACTTTGATTTAAATTAGATTCAGTTTTGATATTTTTTCTCTCTGGAAACTTTCACTGGTATCTTGTTACTTCTCTTCTTCTGAGTAGGGGTTCTTGTCACTTTCATAACCCTTTCGAATATCCCTTTTTAAGCACTTATTAAGCCGTTGTGTTCATTCTATTTATTTGCAACCTCTGACTAATCCTCACAAAAGCGAGAAATGTGTCCATATTCTATGTCATTTGGGGTTCTACATATTTTATATTCATTGAATGAATACATATTCCAGCTGTAACAGTGGCACAGATTCTACTGAGATGATAGAGATAAAACAAAAATAAACCAAAATATAAAATTAGAACTTCTGTTCTAATGTAGTTCTACTTTGCTTCCAATTCCAGATGTGAGACGATCATGAATTATTTTGCATATCTTCATTGCTCTGTCAGATGACCCAGTATCTTGCTTGAAATTTAATACCCAGTGGTACATTTAATTTTCATAAGATTACTTTCAGTATCATAATATTTTTAATTTTTACATAGTAATATTATAATTATATAGCAACTGCTAAAGGGTTTATTTTCTATATCATTCCTAATTTTTAAATCAGTAGTTCATGACCATTTGTATACATTTGAAAATAATACACATATTTTATTTTCTGATTTTAAAACTATAATATCCATGCACTATTACTGAGAAAAAGTATCAGAAGTGAAAGGATCACAAGTCTTAGCCTTCAACTCATAGAGTAAAATATTTTTTAAATTTTTCTTGTAATCTACACCCAATTTATTTTTGTTAATTATGCCATATATAGGAAACAACATACATAGGAAACATTATTATTTTCCTTTTAGCTGATAATGATTAATGTTTTGTATATATTAATTTCTTTGAACAAAAAGATATGTAATAAAAATAATATGTATTTTTGCACTTCTGTGAAAGCTTTTTCAGTCTAGTAAATCAAATTTTAATTTGGATCAAGGTTTTCGAATGTTTGCTTGCCACCAAGGAATGGTACTCCTGGGGATTCTGCAGACATACTGAGAAATTGATATAATGATAAAGTGCTCTGA
>NW_011888791.1:5500044-5502015 GCF_000151845.1 Pteropus vampyrus
ATACACATATTCAATACTTCTTTGGATATATTTTTTATCAATTATTACTAATTTTTATTAATAAATCTATATTATCTCTATCTACCTAATAAAACTATGGGCCACAATTAATACTGTTATATTTTCCTTATCTAATTGAAATACATTAAATAATTTTATGAGCTATCTCTCCTCAGGAAATTTTGTGTAAAACAACCCATTTTAAATATTATGCATTTTTAGATTATCAGGACTTATTACAGCTTTCTGTTGTCATTACGTTATCTTATGGTGTAAATAAAAAGTATGAAAAAAATCCAGATTCTTAAATATACTTCTAGCCTTTGTGTATTTATCTAAAGAGCAGTGTAAAGTACAAATTGACTTCTTTAAATGAACCACTTGGGAAAGAAACAGAGACTAACTTCAAATAATAAAAGGTAAAATTCTGTCAAGAAAATGTGTTTGCTATTCTATGTTTTTAAAACTCTCTTTTCCAAAAAGCCTGTTCAATTGACATGTCAAATACAAAATCTGAGATCTTCTGTCAGAAGCACAGTGGTAAGCTGTGACTTCAACTAAATCCATGTATAAAAGTAAACTGGCACTGCAACCCGTATCCTCTGCCCTGACAGATGCAAACGCTTGAAAACGCTTGAAATGCCCAATGCAACATCGATGTCAGTGAGAAATGCTGAATTGTCAGAAAACTCCATTTTCTTGTTACTGTGGGGCTTAGTTAAATTCTCCTTAAGTTCGAGATTTTGCTTATTAGATTTTTTCTGAGTTTTAATAAAATCTCAAGCTTAAAACTTGTATCCACTTATATAACCTTACTAATTAATCTACACTTAAGATAATATTTCTCGTTTTTCCAACCATTGCTTTTTTGTTTGTTTGTTTCCACACATCTTGGTTTTCTCAAGATCTATAATGCTGTACTGTCCCCCAAAGTGCTTAGCATTTATGTATATGAGTGATGTAATTTTAGTGCTGAAATACAAACTGCAGACAGTTCTGCTATTTTCTCCTATTTTTGGACATTAATGAGTGCAACATGTCATTGGGCTATATTTAGGATGATGTCATTATCAGATAGATTTTCAATATAATTTTGCTATTTAGCCCATTGTTTTGTTAATTTTGATATCAATCAGGTTCCCATCAAAACATAAATGCCTTTAGCAAAAGACAGTTGACAAATAACGAGCTGTAATTATTTGTTTGTACTCTCAAGGATAATCTCTTATTTAATAAAAGTTATCTATTGATCACACACACCAAGAATGTGAATGTGCTAATAGATTTTGGTTCCTTTTCCACTATGAAATGCAAATCATAAGTAGCCCAAATGCTCAGGCCTCCCCAACCTCTAAATAAAGTCAGTTTCCATATTATAGTTTGTGTTTCCTCCTTATTATTGCTGCATTTCAAACTCCTCAGCAAAACAGAATGCTTTCTCATTATCACTTGGAGTCTACAAAGGAGAGTTACTTGTTCTTATAATATAGTGTGTGCCCTGTAGTTACAACTCTTGGTCTCCCTTTGCAACTTCCCCCAGCTCCCTCTGCCCATTGCCCCTTAAATCATCCTAAGGGATGGCCTATTTCTACCTGCCAATGGAGTTTCTTAAGAGATAAGTAATGTACTTGCCAGACATATTTTTCCTGATACTCCAAAATGCCCTATTCTCCGTGATACCAAAATAGTGCTGGGTTCAGAATAGAGGCAGAAGAAATGGCTATCTTCTGAACTCTGAGCTAAAATTGTTTATTTATGCCTCGAACCACAGTATTTGTGCTCAAAATTTCTAGAAATTTCTCTTGAAAATTTTTCTGCTTCCTTCTCTCAATTGCTCATCTCCTGTAACTCTCAAAAGTAAAAATCAAGAACGAAAAGCACCCATGAATAAAAGTGAACAGCAAAAGGCACTCATGACCATGCTACAGAAATAAACTCTCTCCATTCAAACACACACAATAATGTATTTTG
>NW_011888791.1:5502065-5508433 GCF_000151845.1 Pteropus vampyrus
AATAAAAGTTATCTATTGATCACACACACCAAGAATGTGAATGTGCTAATAGATTTTGGTTCCTTTTCCACTATGAAATGCAAATCATAAGTAGCCCAAATGCTCAGGCCTCCCCAACCTCTAAATAAAGTCAGTTTCCATATTATAGTTTGTGTTTCCTCCTTATTATTGCTGCATTTCAAACTCCTCAGCAAAACAGAATGCTTTCTCATTATCACTTGGAGTCTACAAAGGAGAGTTACTTGTTCTTATAATATAGTGTGTGCCCTGTAGTTACAACTCTTGGTCTCCCTTTGCAACTTCCCCCAGCTCCCTCTGCCCATTGCCCCTTAAATCATCCTAAGGGATGGCCTATTTCTACCTGCCAATGGAGTTTCTTAAGAGATAAGTAATGTACTTGCCAGACATATTTTTCCTGATACTCCAAAATGCCCTATTCTCCGTGATACCAAAATAGTGCTGGGTTCAGAATAGAGGCAGAAGAAATGGCTATCTTCTGAACTCTGAGCTAAAATTGTTTATTTATGCCTCGAACCACAGTATTTGTGCTCAAAATTTCTAGAAATTTCTCTTGAAAGTTTTTCTGCTTCCTTCTCTCAATTGCTCATCTCCTGTAACTCTCAAAAGTAAAAATCAAGAACGAAAAGCACCCATGAATAAAAGTGAACAGCAAAAGGCACTCATGACCATGCTACAGAAATAAACTCTCTCCATTCAAACACACACAATAATGTATTTTGCCCCCTTTCTCATTCCACCTCACATACAAGTAAAGCAAACTTCCTCTGAGACATATCTCCAGTACATCTACCTCCACCAATATATATTACCTCTTGTATACATTTTAACTTCTGGCTATTTCCCTAATGAACTAAATCCAAAGCCCATTAGGGTGATTGGCCTAAAATAAGGAAGCACCCTGCCACAAATGTAAATAGAAGTATCTACCTCTAGATACAAAGGAAAATACAACTTTTAAATAATTTTGCCTAACCTGTGTATCAAAAATAATAGCCTACAGTATCATCCAGTGTCCCACTACATGTGAAATTCAAATGGTCTTGTGAAATTTGAGTTTCACTGGCTATGACAGTACAAGTTTAAATTTAGAAGTCTGCCAAACAAGTGTTTACACTTGAAGTAGTAAAAAAATAGTTCAAATTATATGTTGTAAATTGTTGTATTGGAATATGATATACCTAACAACTAGATTTTTTTCCAGGAGGATTTTACTAAAGAAATAAAATGCATTCATCAAATACTTCAACATGTGTCAAATACAATGCTAATGTCTTCGAAATACTACAAAAAATTCTGAGCTTAATAGAAAAGAGGATTTGCAGAACCCAAAATTCAGAGGGTGTGAGAAATTGGAAGTTGTCACCATACAAGAATTAGGGACAACACACATAAAGTAACCATAGAAACCAACAGAAAAACAGCATGAATGTGAACTTGTGATTGTTGCCGCTAACTCAATTGCACCATCGGTGATCTCACCTTGAAATACTGCTTTCTGTTTGCCCCACAGCTCATTGATGTGCTATTTTTTAAGTTCTTTTTCTCTCTCTATTTCATTTTTTAATTCAAAATACAACTTTATTCTAATTTTAAACAAAAAGGAATGTAAATGATAGTAACAAACAAGATTTGAGTATTGAATATTGTGATGTGACTCTAGCAGTCTTAAGATTGAAACTCAATAAGGAAACAACTGTGTTCCAAAACAGCTAAGTATGCAAGTCCAAAAAGTGAAGGTATTTTTTTAACTGCCACATTCACTTCGAAGCCCATTCATCTCCTTCAGCATCTCAAAGATTAAGTACATGTTCTGCTTAGCTATGTTATAAAGTGACAAACTCTCTGCACCACTGACATCACAGGACAGTTGCCTATAAAACCAGATTTCTGACGTTGGGTTACAGTTTCACTTTCCCACAGGTAATCATCCTCATCCAAGAGAGCAGTTGTTTGAGCAACCTCTAGATCATGGTCATATTGTGTTGCCAAAACCGTGTCCATAACAATTGCTGGTGCGACAAGAGCAAGCATGGCAAGAAATTCCATTAAGATCTCCAATTAGTTTTGCAGCAAGCCAGAGGAAGGGCTTTACAAAGCTATAATTACTTTTGGTGGAAATGTCATAGTATTGAAGAGTCTTCTTTCGGTGAAAGACAATTGATTTTGCTTTAACTTTCCTGTCCTTAACATCCACTTTGTTGCCACACAATACAGTGGGCATGTTTTCACATACTCGTACCAGAGCTCTATGCCAGTTAGGCACATTCTTGTAAGTAACTCTTGAAGTTCCATCAAACATTATAATGGCACACTGGGCGTGGATGCAATAGCCATCTTCCAGTCCATCAAATTTCTCCTGAGTAGTTATGCCCCATACATTGAACTTGATAGGTCCCCTACTGCTATGGAACACAAGGGGATGGACCTCAACACATACTTCTCAAATTCCCCAGTCAGACAACATTTCACAAATGTGGTTTTTCCAGTCCCACCATCACCAACAACTGCACGTTTGAAATGAACTTGGGGTTCTTCTTGGGCAGCCATCACGATGTTATTACCAAAAGCATCTCCAGACCGGTCTGACTGAGAGCTCTCTCTGTTTCATTTTAGATAGGTTCTATAGCTGTTTTCAATTTCACTATCCTTTCTTCTACAATGTCTAATTTGCAATGAACTATATCCAGTGTATGTTTTTTTCTCATGCATCATAGTTTTCCTATATAAAAGTTCAGTTAGGATGACATTTCAATCTTCCATTTCTCTATCTAATATATTCAATTATTCCTCAACCTCTTGAACATGTAAAATATAGTCATACTGTTTTAAATGCCATCACTATTACCAGTTTTAATTGATAATTTCTACAAATGTTATCACTGTTATCAGTTTTAATTGATAATTTCCCCATGGGAGGGTTATACATTTTTTGCTTTGTTTTTTTGCATGTCTTTGACTTTTCATAGGATGCTACATAGTATAAATTTTGTTTCATTAGATGCTGAATATTTTTGTATAACTATAAATATTTTTGAGCTTTATTCTCGGATATATTTAAGTTACTTGGAAACAGTACAACATTTTATCATACTGTTCAGGGCCTTGTTTTTAAACTTTTTTTCCCCCGGCTTTATTTAAATATAATAAGACAATTAGTTGCTCATATTTACATTGTACAATTCAATGAGTGTTTTTCAATTATAGTTGGCATACAATAATATACCAGTTTCAGTTGTATAGCATAGTGGTCAGAGATCCACATAACTTGCAAAGTGATAACCCTGCTAAATCTAGTACCCCTCTTCCCATTACATATTTATTACAACATTATTAACCATCTTCCCTATGCTACACTCTATATCTCCATGTCTATTCTGCAACTATCCATTTGTACCTCTTAATCCCTTTGCCTTTTTTTGCCGTCCCCCCAACACCTCTCCCATCTAGTAGCCCTCAAAATATTCTCTGTATCTATGAATTTATTTCCGCTTTTGTTGTTGTTTTTGTTTATTTTGTTCTTTAATTCCACATGTAAGTGAAATCATACGATATATTTGTCTTTCTCTATCTGACTCATTTCATCAGCGCAATACCCTCTAGGTCCATCAAGGCAATATAAACTTTTTTTGAATAGGAATATAGCAGCCCTTATCAGAGATTTTATTTTTACTTACCACTGAGTACTCTACAATATGCCCTGCCCCATGAATTATGAAGTTTTCCATTCTGATATCTGGAAAAAGGCACTATTTATGGCCATGTGTGAGTTCTGGGGATTATTTCTCTAATTCTTTCTAGCATTTCTTTCTCAGTTTAGGGTAGTTTCCTCACATGTATGTCCTGATCAGTGATAAACTGAACACTCATGGAGTATTTGCATTTCTACAATTCTTTCTCTGCACAACACTCTCCTGGTACTCTGCCCTGCAAACTCTACCCATCTTGGCCTTTCCAGACTCTCAGTTCTATCTCTCATTCTCAGGAAGTCTAGCAGATCTCATCTTATTTACTTTCTCTGTGCTAACATCTGATATCTCTCTTCAGGTAACCTAAGCAATTATAGCATTCATCTTGTTTGTATTCCATCTCTGAGAAATTGTGTTTCTATGTTTCCTATTTTCAGTGTCTTGAGAACCATTGTTTCACATTTTTATTGTTTTTAAAACTGTTTTAGACAGTTTTATAGACTGAATGTCACAGCCAAATTCATTTGTTGAAGTCCTAACACTCTATATAGCTATATTTGGATGTATGATCTTTAAGATATTAAGACAATTAAAGATAGGTGAAAGAGAGTGGATCAAAAGATATAGGAGAAAATGTCTGAAAATGTTCCAAAAATCATGAAAGACATCAAGTGACAAATTCAAAAAGCTCTGAAAGTTCCAAGATAGATGAATACAAAAGAAACCACTCTAAGATGCATCAGGGTGAAACTGCTGAAAACCAAAGGTAAAAAGGAAATGTTAAAGCACTAAGACAAATGTATATCTCCAAAAAAGCAACAATAAGAAAGCAAGTTTCTCAGTAGAAATGCTGACAGCCAAAAAGTCATGGAATGATACTTTATAATGCAGATGGAAAATAACTCCCAATCTAAAAAGTCCATGATCAATAAAATAATCTTTAAAACTACCAATAAAATAAATACATTTTTAGACAAACAAAAGGTGAAATAGTTTTTGCCCCAAAAATTGCACATAAAAACAAACAAAAACTCACTAAAATGAATTCTTAAGGCAGAAAAAATAATGATCCAGGAGGAAACAAAGGAATGAAGGAAGGAAAGAAGGGCATAAATGAGTAAATGTAGAAAAATATAAATAGTCAGATATTGGTCATATTAATTTATATGTAAGACCTCTCCTCTGGAATGAGCACCCATATATTAAAACTTTATCTCAAAATCTCCTGTTTTAAGTCTAATATATATCTCCAACTTAATATGTACACAATTGAAACCATGGTCTTTCCTCCAATACTACTGCTTCTTTTATAGTTATCATTATCTTGGTAAATGGCAATTCCATCTATCCAATTATTCGAGGTAAATATCTTGGAGTCAAATTTTCCTTCTGTAATTTTTCTTTCACATCTGTATAAAAACTTCAATAAATTATATTCCTTTAAATCTCACTTCCAACTTCTGACAGGGAGGATTTAATCAGTGCTTATTTTCCAGCTAAGGAGAAGCTGAGCTAACAGTGAGTTTTTAAGATAGCAATGTAGTACCCATATAATTCTTTTAATACATTTTATCTCTGAGAGCTATTCTCTTAGAATATTTCTGCTAATATCAATGTCTACTCATTGGGGCCTTTTAAGGAGAAAAGAAACAAAAGATATTTGAGAGACTTCCTAGCTTCGAGCTGAAACAATCAGAAAACTTCACTGGGATTTTTGAACTTGAGACATAATTAATGAAATCTAAAGTTTTAAGTAATATGTCTTTGGAGATATAATAGCCATGTTTCCCACAAGAGAAGCAAAGAGAAATGGCCTTCGGAAAGAAAGCTAAAAGTGAAGCAAAATCAGAGGAAGGGGCGGGACTCTGACTATGTTTCTACTTTACTTTTTGTCACTGATTTTTAGTAGAAATTCAAAAGATTTTCTTTCATAACCTAAACATTTTTCAAGGTTCTCTATTTTAAGTTTTTTCCTAATTTGAAATCTATTTATTTTCATGGTATAAATGAAAATATAATTTTGTGTGTGTGTTGTGTGTGTATATCTATATCTATATCTATCTCTCTCTCTCTATATATATATATAACAATTGCCAAAATACCCTTCTTGAAATTTATATTTTCACAGTGATTTGAGATGACACCTAAAAACAATCTATATAATAAAATATTTTACACATTTTAATGTGATATGCTTGCTAGATGAGAGGTGATGTATTGGTTAGGAAGAAGCATATTAAAGATTTTTTTCTTATTTTGGGCACACATATGACTTAGTTGCCCTGAGAATTTCAGAAAACATGTACATCAGAGAAAAATATATTGAAATTACAGGACAATAATATATAGAGGATAATCAATTTTTATTTTTATACATTATAAAAGACAATCCATTCTTGTTCTTGACCACTTAATGAGTACATTATATGATTAAATTTATATGTCAAATAAATAGGTAAATAGTGAAATAAATATTTTAAATGAGATTTATAGTAACACTAATGATACATTTTCAAAATAAATAGGCAAAAACTTATCAAAAATGTAAATTATTAAATAGTTACATAGTAGTGACAGGCTTGTTTTCACATGCAGAATTTCTGATAAAATTTATCATTTTTCCACTAAAAAATTATCAAGTTTCTTATTTTTTATTTTAAT
>NW_011888791.1:5508483-5509007 GCF_000151845.1 Pteropus vampyrus
GAAACTGCTGAAAACCAAAGGTAAAAAGGAAATGTTAAAGCACTAAGACAAATGTATATCTCCAAAAAAGCAACAATAAGAAAGCAAGTTTCTCAGTAGAAATGCTGACAGCCAAAAAGTCATGGAATGATACTTTATAATGCAGATGGAAAATAACTCCCAATCTAAAAAGTCCATGATCAATAAAATAATCTTTAAAACTACCAATAAAATAAATACATTTTTAGACAAACAAAAGGTGAAATAGTTTTTGCCCCAAAAATTGCACATAAAAACAAACAAAAACTCACTAAAATGAATTCTTAAGGCAGAAAAAAAGAAAAAATAATGATCCAGGAGGAAACAAAGGAATGAAGGAAGGAAAGAAGGGCGTAAATGAGTAAATGTAGAGAGAGATATAATAGTCAGGTATTGGTCATATTAATTTATAGACCTCTCCTCTGGAATGAGCACCCATATATTAAAACTTTATCTCAAAATCTCCTGTTTTAAGTCTAATATATATCTCCAACTTAATATGTACA
>NW_011888791.1:5510125-5512077 GCF_000151845.1 Pteropus vampyrus
TTCTCTTTCTGGTGCCCCCATGATATAAATATTGGTACACTTGATGTTTTCCCAGAAGCCCCTTAAACTATCCTCATTTTTTTTTGGATTTTTTTTCTTGTTGCTGTCCTGATTGGGTGTTTTCTGCTACCTTATGTTCTAAATCACTGATTCAACCTCTGCTTCAGCTGTTGATTCTCTCAAACGTATTCCAACTGATTCTTTTTTATGTTTTCTATCTCTATTTTTATGTTTTCTATCTCTTTGTTAAAGTTCTCACTGAGTTCATCTACTCTTCCCCTAAGTTCATTGAGTAGCCTTATAAACAGTGTTTTGAACTCTGTATCTGATAAATTGCTTGACTCCATTTTGTTAAGTTCTTTCTCGAAAGCTTTGTTTTGGTCTTTCATTTGGACCATGTTTCTTTGTCTCCCCATTTGGGCTTCCTCCTTGCATTTGTTTTTATGTGTTAGGAAGATCTGCTATATTTCCCAGTCTTTGTAGAGTGGCCTTCTATAGTACGCATACTGTGGGACCCAGTAGAGCAGTCTCCCTGGTCACCTGAACAGGGTGCTCTAGGCGTGTCCCATGTATGGATTGTGTGTGCCCTCCTCTTGTAGTTGAGCCTTGATTGTCATTTTTACATCAATGGAAGGGATTGACCCACGGGCTGATGGATTGTGAGGACTGATTGTAGACTGCATTGGAGAAGCTGTTGTGCAGAGACTGACCCAACAGAGGCCAGGATTTGCTCTAACAGGGCTCTGGTGCCTGCGCAATCTGCTCTTTGGGTGTGCCATCTTCAGATGCAGGCCTAAGTGGTGCATCGGCTCAGTCTAAAGCCAGCAATCAGGCATGCTGGCCCCCAGGCCTCCTGGGAGGGTCCCCACCGCAGACCAAGTTCAGCCACAGCCTGTGTCCCACCTGGAGCCACCTAGCATGATCTACCAAGCAATCAGCAGATGGCCACCACCCGTGCTGAGCTTAAAGGAGCCTCGAGAGTCCAAGCTGCGAACCGAGTCTGGCTGCCACTAGAGCCAGGCTTGGAGCTGCTAAATAAGAGGCATAGGGCACACTGAGGCCAAATGATGCCTGTTTAGGTTTTTGAAACTTTGAGACATTTTAGGAAAGTCTACAGCATGAGCCAAGACAGGTTGTTTGTATGAAAAAACTACTGAAAGTGGGTGGGGCGGGGTCTCAGGGAATCACCAGGGCATGGTAACCAGTGTTAGCCTGATTGATGAAGATTCGAATATGATGACCACCTGTGTTTGCCTACCCAGAAGTGGGAGGGTTCAACAAAGAATGCCTTCTGCCATCACTTCTCTCTGAGAAAAAGCTGTCCCTCCAGCTCATGTCCTGAAGCCAGGCAACTCAGTTCCTTCTAGTATGTTCCTGGCACCTTGCAAGCTGCTGCCCCAGCATTGGAGCACAAAGTGAGTGAGTCTATCAGTGAGTAAGTCTGTGTGCAGACCATTTAAGTGGAATGCCTGGGACTCCAGCAGCCCTTTCTCTCACTCGGCCACAACTTCCGCTGGTTTTCAGAAGTTTGGGAGCTTCTTTCCTGGCACTGGAATCCTGGGCTGCAGAGGTTGATATGGTTGGTGGGACCTCCAAAGCCAAGATATTCCTTTTGATTTTTAACTGCTACACGTGGGTGTGGGACCAGGCTGTCCCATATCACTGCCCCTCCTAACCAGTCTGTTGGTGGCTTCTGTATGTCCTTAGCTGTAAGACTTCTGTTCAACTAGACTTCAGGACATGCTCAATGATGGTAATGCTGTAGTTTAGTTGTAATTTTGATGTGAGAGGAGGCAAGCAGAAAGTTTACCTACTCTGCCACCCTGACAAGAAATCCATCTGATTTCTTATTAACACAGATATGAAATTTTAAAAGTGCTAATCATAGAAGGAAAATGTACCTAGTTGCTTATTTCCACATTTTTAATATATATTTTACATAAGTTTTAAGA
>NW_011888791.1:5513130-5523665 GCF_000151845.1 Pteropus vampyrus
TCTTCTAGTTTAGAGGAGGGGAGATAGTTAATAATTAATTCATTGTCTGTTTCCTCTATCAGTCAAACAATTTTCTTTAATTTATACAATTTTTCTAATATCTCCTTAACCATATGTCTTTTCAGATGTTTTGTTAATTATTAAAACAAGGCTTTCTTTTCCTCTTTTGTAATATAAGACTTGTATAAATTTCTATTTATTTTTTTCCAGGTATACGCTTCTACTTTAAATAACCAAAGAAGGGAAAATACTGGTTATATTTAATTTAACTAAAATCAATAACAATGTATATAATCTTATGATAATATTGATTCACAATTATACAATAATTCCTGAAATCTAAATTAATGATATTAGCCGTCATTGCCAAATATATTTAAGACATAACATAGAATACATTTTCAAATGAAATCATAGGAATACTTCAAGATATATAACAGACAAAAACAGCATGTTTCTATGTGAAACAGATTCAGAGGAATGAAGATCTAGGGGTCTCCCACCATCTGTGTTTCTAGACCTCCACATTTCTCTACCTCACACACCCTAAGATACCTCCATAGAACTCTAATATGATGAGAAAATCAACTTTGTTCCTTGGGAAAGTGGACCTGAAGATATATGGATTAAGAGATACACATTCAGAGTAGATAAATGGTTGATACCAAGTGTTAGTGGAATAGTGATTAAATATGCGCACACACACCTACACACCTACACACACACACACACACACACACACACACACACATACACACATACATATACACACACTTATTCTGAAAACCTAGGTATATTCTATACATAAAGAACTGTTCTCAAGCTAGTGCCTAATCTATTAGCTGTGATGTGCAAAATGTACTTTTCTATTGGATTTGAAAAATCTTCTTTCATAAACCTTATTTGTAATTAATTCCATATTGTGGTTTACATATGACATATGAATCATTTTTGTGCTGCATTTATTTTCCAATTGAATTTAATGTGTTTGACATGATAATAGGTTTCATATATCATTGGAAAAAACTATTACTCTAAAATGCTTTGTGAACAAAATTTATTTTCCTCATTTTTCAAGTGGCTGTACTAGAAAATCTTAAGCTAATACTTCAACTAATGCAAGTAAAGGAAAAAGTACACAAGAAAAAACATTTTTTGAGAGAACTTCTGTAGTATCTTTTGAAACTATAAATACAGAAAATAAATTAATTCTTCATTAAAGTAAAATCAAATCAGAGACTGTATGTAATGGAATTATATAAAAAATGGAATTATTCTTGTATAAAATTAAAATTACATGGTTAATAAATAGTGATATATTTAATGCCTGTTTAGAAATATGCCATGTAGTTCTGCAAATTTAGGTTGCTGAAAGCATATTAAAATTTTCGTTAAAAGTTAAACAACATAATTGGCAAACTAAAAATGTTCTATTACAACTTATGTTATTTTGTATATTTCTTTCTTGGATATTTACTTATTATATTTAACAAAGCATTGAAATTAGATGTATTATTTATGGAAATGCACATATTTAGCTAATGATAGTAATTATTGAGAAAGAAAGGTGAAAACATTTTTCCACCTAACTATGGTTGTAATTTGAAAGTGGAACACATATAATCACTCAATTGAGGGTGACATGACAATATCATTAAATCTGAGATTTTGGAGTTGTTTTACAATTTGTGCCTTCTTTGGATCCAGAGGAAGATAGGTGCTTAGCTGCCCTGGGGCTGGTGCCTTAGAGGGCCCAGGTCAGGCTTTTCTTCACCCATGACTCTTACCATGTAACTCCCTAAAATGCAAAGAGTCTTACGTGTCAAGGAAATGACACTTTCACCAGAGGCTGTGGCCCCCTTTTTAATCCACTCTGTGGATACTCAGAAACCTGGAATTTCCTGTCTCAAAGGACTGGTGCCTGGGAACTTTGATTTATGCAAATATTTTTACTTCTCTAAACCCAGGGTAGCTAGGAGCCACATGTTACAAGGATGAAGAGGTATAGGTAAAGCCCTGGGGGGTAGAATAGTGGTTGGGGGCATGGTAGAAAGTCAGAGAAATTTGGAAGTTCTTTTAACATCACATTTTGGCATAGAAATCTGAGGCGCCCATGAAGTATAAGTTCAAATCTGAATCTCTGAGTTTTTGTGAAAATACTTACCAAAATAGAGGATAAACCATATTTTATATTGCCAATTGTTGCTTTAATATGTAACTTTAGAATGTTTATGAATTTAAATATGTGAACCTCTATCTGTACTTTGGCTCTAGGTACTCGTACATGAACCTGAGTGCAATGACAGTTTAAGCAGCAAATAAAAGAAGAAAAAGATTGAGAATAAACCATCTTAATTGACAATTTCAATAATTTAGTTTCTAAATATATGTTTTAGCTTGTTTTCCCCTTTCTGGATAAACTGAATGGGTAATCCATATGGTCTAATAAAAAGGACAAAAATTCACTTTACATGAAATCTTATATACAAAAATAGAAGATGTATAAAGTAAGATATTACTCATATGTACCTCAGCAGATATTGAGTTACTCCAGAAAATAAAATTTTAAAAAATATTTTCTTAGAAACTATTTATAAATTAAAAAATTATTAACATAAGAACTCTGAATGATGACATATACACTTCTTGTTTCAAAGTATATACAATAACAGGATTTTGATGGTCGTGAGTTAAGTATGATTATATTTTCAGGGATATTATCTGAACACCAATTTCACGAATGATTGGTTTTTAAAATGTGTTGAATAGAATACGTTTTCAAGGTTTATTTATTCAAGATGAGGTTCAAGTCACATGAAAAATAATTTCTTATGAATTATAAAGAAAAAACAGTCCCCTAAAACACCATATTCCTATAGTACAGTTCTATTAAATGATACAATAGCCTCAGTTCTTTTTACAGAGGCTAATACACATCTTTTTTATAAAGTATATTCTATAATCTGACTACTAAACTTAATCTCCTCAACCAGCATCCAAGGGAGGACACTTTTTCTCTGAATTTTTCTGTATCAAATGGGTGTACTAAGCCCACTTCATTTCATTCATTCATTTATTCATTCATGAATACATTTATTTATTCAACAAATTTTAAATTGAGGTCCTGCAACATACTAGACACTACCCTAGGTACTGTTATATAAACACAGGTATACACACATACATGTACACATACCAGATTGTTACATAAGGAAGTTAAGACTATAGAGAGGAAGACAGATAAATAATTGGATTTAATACAGATTGTTAGGCCTTGCGATAGA
The DNA here is from genome assembly GCF_000151845.1 of Pteropus vampyrus. Classification (NCBI taxonomy): domain Eukaryota; kingdom Metazoa; phylum Chordata; class Mammalia; order Chiroptera; family Pteropodidae; genus Pteropus; species Pteropus vampyrus. The sequence goes on from NW_011888791.1 coordinate 5,516,415, forward strand.
AGAAATTCCCTTCCTGAATATCTCTACCTGCTAAACGTAACCAAGGTAGCCTCATCTTTTCTTCAACACAAATATATCTTTCAGTATATTAAATTATTTCATTTGTATATATGCTATACTTATATTCTATATTTAACATTTATACACTATAAACCCCAAAACAAATGAATCAATTGCATTAATTGAAATTGGCATGCATGTTAAAAATTAACAAAGACAATAAAATAGTTGTAATAACTCTCTTCTCTATTTTCAGAAGTTTAGTAGAAACATGGAAAATATTTTTAAAAACCCAACAAACTTGTAAAGATGAAAATTTAAATGCTTGTTATTAAAAAATTTTAAATGGGATTAATAATTGATCAGACATTACAGAAAGAAAGAAGAACTTGAAGACATAGTAGTCTAAAATGAAACACGGATAGAAAAAATACTGGAAAGAAATCCACCCAGCATTTATGAGTTGTCGGACAACTTTAAATGGTGTAAAAACTGTGTAATTGGAATCTCTAAAAGGGAAGATGGGGGGGGCGTGTCAGAGTACATAAAATACATAAATTTTTTAAATGAAAATTATATATTTAGATATTTTTTTAAAGCCAACACATTTTAAGTACAAAAAATAGGAAGAAAATTATACCAAGGCACATAATAATCAAATTACTCAAAACTGGTAATTTTGAGAACATCTTAAGGCAGGAAGAGTGAAAAATACAAAGTACATAAAGAAAAACGAAGACAAGAATGACAGCAGGTTTCTTGTGGGAAACATTGTAAGTTAGAAGACAATGAAGCAGCATTTTTAAAGTACTGAAACAGTCTCCATAAACCTGGAATCATGTACTTAGTGAAACTATCTTTCAAAAACGAAAGCAAACTAAAGATGTTTTTAGATATTCAAAAGCTGAAAGAATTAATCTCTAGATCTTCACCACATGAAATATTAGAGGAAGTTCATGCAAAAAGCTATACCAGATGGAAATAGAGATCAACACAAAGGCATAAAGAGTGCTGAAATAACTAGCCTGGACTTTGACTCATCCCACCTTAGGTGCCAGGCATTTGAGTGAAGTCCCTAGGTGATTTCAGCCTCCAGCATTTCAAATCATTCCTGCTATTCAAGTGGGAAACCACCGAGGCCTTAGACACCGTGGTACAGAGACCAGCCTCATCTGTTCTCTGTTTGAATTCTTGATGCAGAGAATTTGTGAGCATAATATATCATTGAGTATGGAGTAGTTTTGAGGACCGAAAAATTCAAAATAAAATATGAAGATACTCAACCGTCAGCTTTGCTAATTTCCTTCTTTTATTTCTCCTTAGCTCAAGAGCTCAGACAGCCAAATTAGAGTTACGACACCACAACTGTGAAAAGTCCAGCACAAGAGTAATAAGGTGATAAAATACACACTTTTGGATAAAGCATTGCACAGTTTTTTATTTCAAATTACTATTCTCATAGCTGAAGAGCCTATTATTGTAAAGTATGTAAAAAGAATAAAATAAAAATTCTGTTTAATATACAATCAATTTTTCTATATAGCTTTGTTCCTTTTTTTAAAAAGGAAAATTTTGTTTCCTTTTAAATATTAGCACCTAGTAATTATGATGAATTTATTAGTTATATAGTTAGGGGAATAAGCCTTGATTTATAGGAATAGTCGTTAGCTAAGTTGGGAGCCTGAAGTTCTCTCAGCATGATCCTTGTATGTAGTGAACTCTTCAGGACAACATGCAATTTCATTAAATCATTCCTCTTCTAACTAATTTAACTACCACTTCCCCACACAGCTTTCCCTAAAAAATGTAATCATCCTATTACTTTCTATATAATTCTAAATATATGTTATATTGTATATAATTCTAAATATATGTTTTGAGTTTTCCTTAAAGAGAAAATTAGGTGGCACCAATTTTTTCAGGAAAAGAGCAAAGGAATTAAAAGGTATAAATGAGTAGTTACAAAATAGACATGGAGATATAAAGTGTAGCATAAGGAAAATAGTTAATAATGTTGTAATAAATATGTAAGGAAGAAGAGGGGTACTAAATTTAGTGAGGTGATCCTTTGTGATTTATATAGATCTTGTCATTTTGCTGAAACTAATATATTATTGTATGCCAACTATAATGTTAAAAAACTCATTGAATTGTACAATGTAAATACGAGCAACTAATTTTCTATTATATTTCAATAAAGCTGGAAAAAATTGAAAAGATATTTCACAAAGAAGATATTTAAATTGGAAATAAGTATATGAAAAAATGCTCTATATCTTTAGTCATTAGTAAAATGGCACTACAAATACAATGACATACCACCTTATACTTACCGAAATAGTTAAAATTAAATATCAACACTAATTTTCAGAAGAATATAGAACAACCAGAGAATTCATACATTGCTGGAGCAGTATAAAATTGTAAGATCATTTTAGAAAACTGGTGCTTTTTAATCAAGTCAAACATATATCTAAATTCTGGCCCAGCAATTCTACTTGTTGGAGTTATCCTTCCCAAAATAAAACATCTGTAAGTAAAATAATTAAATATAAAATACTCTAGTAGCATTATTTTCAATTGTCAAAAAACAAAAGAGTAGATTAACAGATTCTGATATGTTCAGAAAAAAAGTATTCTGCTGATTCATGCAACGACAGGCATGAATCTCAACATTATGTTAACATTATGTTAAGCAGGAAAAGCTAGACACAAAAAAAGCACATACAGTATGATTACATTGATATAAATGTTAAGAATTGATGAAATTAATATATTTTAATAAAATCAGAAGTATGATTGTTTATAGAAGATGATTTAATTTGTAAAGACCAAAGGGTACTTTATGCATTGATGGAAATATTTCATATTGATAAATTTATCGAATCACATCAAATAATAAAATCAAAATATGAGTTATCGCTGTTTGTAAATTTTACCTCAAAAAGAAAAGCATCCAAAAAGTCCATATGAGAATGTAGAATAGTTGTACTTCTATACATTGCTGGTGAGAGTGTAAAATGGAACAACCACTTTGGATACTCTTCGACAGTATCTGGTAAAACTGATCATACAAATACCCTATGGACCAGCATTTCCCTACCTAGTTATTTATTCAAGAAATATAAATGCATAAGTCCCCCAAAGAGATAAGAAAGATATTCAAACTACTTTACTTATAATTGGCATAAAAATAAAACAAACCAAATATTCATCAAAATGAAAATAGAATATAGTTTCTCAAGAAAGTCAATATTGTCATTTTGGACCAAATAATTATTTATTGTGAGAACTATCTTGTGCATTGTAGGATGTTTAGCAGCATTCTTGGCCTCTATCAAATAGGGGTCACTAGTAATACACTGTGATGACAATCAAAAATAACTCCAGACTTTGCCAAGTATACCCTGAGTGGGAGAAATTACCCTAGTGAGAACCACTGGAAAAAAACAAATATGGTATATTCATTCACTGGAATATTACTTAGCAATAAAAAGAAATGAACTATTAATAAACACAACATGCATGAATCTAAAACAAAGTTGTATGATGGTAAATGTTTAATAACTGCTCTCCGAGGTGAGGTAAGGAGAGGTTGATATGCAGCATTTCCCAATTTTCATGTTTTCTACAACTATTTCAAAAGCTAGCTTTTGAGTGGCATTAGATTAATATTTTTAGGAAAAAAATTTTTAATAATTAAGCTGTCCCAAAATATATGAGAAGATGGTATATCTTCATTTGTGAGTTTACAAATGCTGTTTGACAATTTGTTGAGGATATTGTATAAAAACTTATAAATTCATAAACTTTGGGGCTTCTAATTTTGAAATTTTATAACACTAAAATTCGCCCTCAGTAGCTATGGCTCATTTCCTGTTTATGAAACTAAATGGACCTAAACTTTTAGTGATTTATATTTTTAAACATTTTTAGAAACATGTACTTGGAGATGAATTACAGTAGTAATTAAGAAGAATTCAAGAAAGGTAACATGGCTTTTTATTCTATAAGAAAAAATTGGGCATCAGTTTGTAGATCAAGTTGAAGGACCAACAAGCCATGCCACTTTAAATTCTGTAATGTGGCTATACTTGGATATTTGAATTTGATTTTCCTTTTTATATCCCTATTTTGCTATTTTTTTCCTCTCAGACAAAAGGGGATACTGATTACAAACTATGCTTAATCACTAAAGAATTATTTAGCATTTTTTTCAGATTCTATAGGTTCTTGGACTGAGTCTGTAGTACTTTATATACTAATATAGTCATAGAAGTTACCAACATTAATTTGCAAAGTGAGGGATACTTTGTTTTTTCACTCCAAATCAATGTCATTCAGTGATTAGGGGAAAAACGTTCTCCGTAAACTGCATTCACTCACATTACACCAGGTACAATTTCTTAGAAAGTGAAGGAAAGTAATATTGAGCTCTACTTTTTTCCTTATGTTAGTTGGAGAATGTAAATTAAATTAATACTACTAAAATAGACTTGCGAATGACACTTGAACATTTCTGTTACATTCTTAGGTAGTGTTCAAAAACTTAATTTCAAAAGCATTTCACACAAGCTCTTTACACTTTTAGTGATGGTTTAGGCAGTTACTGTATCCATTCTCATACACTTTAATCTTTAAATTCCACTAACTCATCAGCCTCCCTGATTACAATTAGCCTCTTGGGCACTAAATAACAATCCAATTGTTTTAAGAAGGAAGGAAATTGACATTGATCTGGAAACAACACTTAATATATGTGATGTATGGATATTTAAAGGTCTCACTTAATTACATAAAAAAAAGCTGTTGTCAGAGCAAAGTGTCTTCCCTTTTCAAAAACAAAACAAAAATTATTACCCTCTGTTATAGATGAACAGCACACCCTTGTTAAATAACGTGTGTTCAGTCCCATACTGTAGCTGTTGTGAGCAGATTGATTTATTTGAAAAACTTAGTGCCAGGTGATAAGAAATCTTATTTCACGTAATTATTATGAATTGTATATGTTAATTTATAGTTTTACCATTGCACACCTAATAATTTAGCAAATTCTTTAAAAAGTTTTAAAAACTTTATAAAACCCACGATATTAAAATTATTTCAAGACATTCTCAAAGATATGTAATTCATCACACTTTCTCATATTCAGATCTACATGCGATTTGCCTCATTCAGGGTCTTTCTTCCTCGGTTCTTCAGAATACAGCTATAATCTCCTATAATTATGAAGTACTTCAAACATTGAGTGAGTTTTACAGCCCACTAAAAACCTAATTAATGTTAAGTTCAAATTGGTTCTCTCATACTGACATTGCTGTAAGTAGCTAGCTTGGATCAAATATAAAGTGTACTTTCCTTTGACCTTATATAACTAAATGCAAGGGTAGCTCATTAAAATAATTTTAGCATTTCTTTCGCAGTTAGCACTTCCCATAATATTACTAAAAGTTGGCTTTAAGGAGCAATAAATAAATAAATAAATGGCGGAGGGTGTGCAAACTAGTAAAAGTTCAGACGGGGTCAAATACCACATTCAGTTTAATGCCAGGAAGCAAGTTTCTAGAAGTCAAATGTCATAAAGAAAAATACTTGTGCCTTCTTCCTCGTGCTAATCTTTCTAATTTTGGTTTCAGAGCATTCAACCTAAGGTTATTTAACCTTACTGAGAATTTACACAAAGCAGTATTTCTGTTATGTCTTCTAAAAAAATATGGGTATTTAAGTATATATATAAGAGGCATCTTATGGCTATTTCATATTCTCCTGGCCCAAACTCTTCTTCCAGCTGATATTCTGGGCATTATTTCCTTGCAGGCTTTGACCAGTTTAGTGAAGATTCACCTGACAGTGCCTTGCCTCAGGCCAGTGACCTATATTTCTTCTCTCCTACTCTAGAATACAAAGGTTACCTGGAAATGTGGGGAGTTAGCATCCATGAAGCTACTCTCAACTAATGAGGATATATTCTTCTCCCTTTCTTCCAACTGTAGTGAGTCTTGGCTAATGTCATAAGACTCCTTGGGAGCTCTACCTGGAAAGAGCTCAGGTGGACAGTAACAAATGTCAACTTAGTACAGCATCCTTGGCTGGTTTTCTCATTTTTCTGTTTTATTCCTTAACTCCAGCTCCCTCGGATCACTTCCCAATTGAACTACCTACATGCCAAACTTTCTCTCAATCATGCCTTTCAGGAATTTCAGATAAGACACAGAGCAATGGATATATATAAAAAGTTTTTATTAATAGAATTATCTTATGCTTTATGATATGATAAATATTCTGAGAGTAGTTTCTAAGCTTTTTTGATTTCACCGAATAGTAAATTTTAAAAAAGGAACTAATACAGTACTTGCCTACTTTTTTCCTAAATAGGCATGGATATTTAAAAATAGAATAAATATCTTAGAAACATTTTAGTTTCTAAGATTTTGCCTGTATCTGAATCAGTAAATGCCACTTGCTAGGAGTCTAACCTTAGACAATTTTTTAATGTCTCTGATCCTCAGTTTCCTCTCCTGTAAAATGGCGATAATAATAGCATACTAGAAAGATATGTAAGAGTGGCATAACTGATAATGAAATGTTTAGATATCTCTTATTGCATAACAAACCAACTCCAACACATGTGGCTTAAAACATTAACCATCGAATTTGCTCAGGATTCTGCAATCTGATCAGTAGGATCTTTCTGCTGCTGCTCTCTCTCCTGGGATCATTCATGAAATTGTCATCATCTGGAAGCTTTGCTGGAGTTCAGTAGTCCAAGATGGCCACAATCACATATCTGGGGGTAGCTGGGGTGCCTTGATCTTGTCCACGTGGCCCCTTTGGAGGACTGCTGGAGTTTCTCACTTTGAGGTAAGTGGCATTCCAAGTGAGAAAGAGTAGAATCCATAAAAACACCTTAAGGCAGAGACTGAGAAGCAACAAAAATGTTACTTCTGGCACTTTCCATTGGTCATAACAAGTCACAGGGATTAGAAGAAAAAGAAATAAACTCTACATCTTAATGAGAGCAGCAGTAAATAATATAAGAACAGTGTCTGGCACATAGTCTCTACTAACTAAAAAATAGCTATTTTCGCTATGTATTATTATTATTTTACTACTGTTTTGTAAAAGCAATTTATTTTTTAATGTAGGGAATTTATTATCTGACAATAATGATTCTTTATATGTAATAAATTTAGTTTAATAAAAGCAGCATATTTTCTTATTTTATTCATTTCACACAAAATATTAAGTGTA
>NW_011888791.1:5525430-5537383 GCF_000151845.1 Pteropus vampyrus
ATACTATGGGTAGTCGCATCTGTAAATGCAGGTGGATAGCAGAAGATTAAAAAGAAAATTCACCAATTCGCTACATCGGCATTTCTAACAACCTGTATACTACTTATGCAAATGTTCTTGGAGCAGGAGGTGGTTTAAGGAGGAGACAAAAAGCTACATGAGGACATTTGCATTGTTTTTAAGAGAATTTGTTTTCCTCACAGGGCTTATTCAGGAATAAAATGTTTCCTTCCAAGAAATGATCCTTTACAGGATGACAAGAAACAAAAAAATAAAATACCACTACAGGAAGCAAGGGTACAGGAGTAGATGATTGTAGAATGGAAAAGCAGGGAATGAAAGTGACTCTTAAGTAGGAGGAAAAGAAAATCTGAGAAATAGTGGTGATAATAGGACAGTGAGATATTTGTGGAAGCAGCATTTAAGTCCTCTGAAACAAGCCAAGAGGAAAGCCTAAAGATAAAACATAAATCAAGACAGTTTTTGAGAACCATTACCATATTCCCAGTGGGCAGCATTTGGAGGCTAAAATTTAACTCACTCCTGAGTACTTCCGTAATTAGATATGGAATATTGGCAGTGATAAATAATCTAGTAAAAATACTGACTGGAAGAATGCTGCAAAATAGATATGTCTAGGAATGTACAATATGATCAAACAAAACAAAATTATGAAGTCTAATAAATTGTACTGATTAGAAATGCCCCATTTGGGCACTACTTGGAGTAGAAATACTTATTCTTGAGGCACTATAATATTCCTTTAAATTAATGTTGTTGGATCTTCCCTTTTGTCTCTTCATATTAGAAAAATTTAAATAAAAATGGTGGAAGTAACTGAATTTAATATCATTAACATTATTAGAGTATTTAAATTTGAACAATAATTTTTTTATGAAATTTAAGAAATTTCAGGAATGCTAGACAAGAATGCTGCAAAATGGAAATGTCTAGGAATGTACAATATGATCAAAAAACAAAACAAAACTAAACTAAACTAAACCAAAAAACTGGGGCTTAAATTCCAGTTCCAGCTCTAAATAGCAATGTGACCTTGGGTAAACTATCTCAAATCTCTGCACCTCGATACTTAAGCCTTTTCCTTTTATAGTGTAGCCTATAATATAGCAATTCACTGTATTATTTTCTCTGTTTTATGCAGTATTCTTAAAAGACAAATGAGCATAAAAAATCTCATTAAATAATTGCATAATTAACTTTTGAAGGTTATAGTCCCACTTTCTATTGTAAAACTTTTAGAAAAAGACATGTTTGTCCAAATTTGTAAACCAGATATTAACCTTTTGAAGAGTTTCTTAGAGCTTCTCTTTTCTTTTGGCCCATCATTCTAGAATAATCAAACAGCCTAGAGATTTTCCTTCCAGAGAAGGAACATTTCTTTTCCTTAATCATCACCTACTCCCCAGCACATCCAGTTGAGAAAGCAAGAATCATTAACTTTAGAACAGCTTCCATACTGTTCATTCATTCATAATGGACTTTTGATAATTCAGGAAAGGCATATGTGCTAATTATTAGGATGTGACATGATTGAATCTATATTTTTGGACTGTAATTGCTGATAGTCTTCAGTATTAATTACACTGATATAAAAATGGGTTAAAGGAGGCTAGAAAAGAGATGCCACAATAGCCCAAGAGAAAGATAGACTAAACTATGAGATCATTCAAAGCATAAGCAGCATTTTACTCAGCCTTGTATTTATTTCCCTCTACGCACTCAGTATGACAGTTATTGCATTAATGTAATCGAAGACTGAATTAGAATTACTTGAGAGGGATTGAGAAGAATCAAGGCAATTTAAGAAATGATAGAATGCTTGCCAGCAGCATCTAAAAGTATGGCTGGCTCTAGAAACTCATCAAATGGAAAGACAGAGCTGACTACGAAGGTTCAGGAGCATATGACTAGGAGAATCAAGTGAATTAAGAGATAGCATTAAAAAAAAAATGGAGAAGAAGGTGCAAGTCTGGGATGGAGTACGAACTATTTTTACATGATAAATTTGAGGCACCATCAAGATATTGGGCAAAAGCATGGGATTGGAAAAAGTTTGAGACTGCAGAAATGTCCTTACAAAGTTAATTTATCTGGAGCTAACTTAAGCTCCTTTAATATGACTCAACACTCTTGAACAATCTCTTCAACTGTTTTTGGATTAATTTCCTTGTTATCATGATTAGTTTTAGACTACCATTTTCTAATGGAGAAGTTGGAAGGAAAATGGGAACTTATTCTGAAACAAAGTAATATGGATGGCCTCAAGCCACATAACTTTCCCATCTACATTTTCTTCTTGTACAACTTTCAATGTATAACATGACTTTGTTTTCCTGTTTAGAATATTTAAATCTCACTCAATGTATAAAATACCTTATATTGGCCAAAGTGAGCAGTCCTTTTTTCAATATCTATATACATAATATTTATGTGTAGCTCCATAAATGGCACTTTTATTGTCCCTCTCTAATATTTTTTTGGCTTTATTGAGATATGATTAAGTCATAAGATATTTCAAGTATAAACTGTAGAGATTTGATATATACATATATTGTGAAAGGATTCCCACCATGTAGTTAATTAATATAACATCTCATATTTATCTTTTAATTTTTTTGCTGACATTTAGTTCTACTCTCTTAGCAAAATTCAATTACAAAATACAGTGTTATCAACTATAGTAGCTATGTTTTACATTAGATTGTCAGAACTTAATTATCTTATAGGTGAACATTTCCACCCTTTTACCAGTTTCTACTTATTTCTTGTGCTCCCCAGCCCCCGATGAGCACTTCTCTACTCTGTTTCTAATAGCTTGACTTTTTTTCCCCCTAAGATTCCACATATAAGTGACGCCATGCAGTATTTGTCTTTCTCTGGCTTACTTCACTTACTGTAATGCTCTCCAGGTCCATCTATGTTGTCACAAATGACAGAATTTCCTTCCCTCTCATGGTTGAATGCTATTCTGTTGTATATATACCACATCTTTATCTGTTCATCTATTGAAGAATGTTTAAGTTGTTTTCGTATTTTCACTATTGTGAATAATCCTGCAGTGAACATGGGGATGCAGATATCTCATCAATATTCTGTTTTCTTTGGATATATACATACATATGTATACATATATACATACATATGTATACATATATACATATATATGTAGAAGTGGGATTGATGAAGATGGTAGTCTATTTTTAATGTTTTTGAAGAACATCCACACTGTTTTCCATAGTGACTGCACAAATTTACCCTTCCACCAAGAGTGCACAATGATTCTCTTTTCTCCACATCCTCATCAACACTTGTTATCTCTTGTCGTTTTTGATGACTAGTGTGAGGTAATATCCTATGGTTTTGATTTGAGTTAAGTGATGTTGAGCATCTTTTTGTGTACCTTTTGGCCATTTGTATATCTTCTTTGGACAAATGTCTATCAGTTCCTCTGAATAGTTCCGGTACTATGTTGAATAAAAGTGGGAGAGTAGGCATTCTACTCCTGTTCCTAGTCTTACAAGAAAAACTTTCAGTTTTTCACTGTTGAGCCTAATTATTAATTGTTAATTTACAATTTAATTGTTTGAAGTCTTTTATCCCTAGTCATTTTTTTTTTACCACTCAGAGCTCACAGCCAACTCTGCTCTATATTCCATTTAATAATTTTTACGAACTCCAAAGCTCCACTTTTCCCAAGTTTCTAACATTTCTATTTCCTCAATCGATAACCCTTTATTAGGTAAAGTAAATTGCAGCAGCACTATCCTTCTCCAGACTTCCCTATTTTCTAAGATAATTCTTCTCAGAAAGCTGTGTGGCGTCATTCGATTTCTGCTTTTGCTATGTATAAACAGTACACACATACTGTGCAGTATGGCACTCTGTTTAAGACTATTGCCTTGAGAGCCAGACTGTCTTTGATTCAACTATTTGCTTAACAATTGTGGTACTAGAAATTATTTAACCTTCCTGAGTCTCAGCTTTTTCATCTGTACTTGAGTATGATAATAGCTTCTAGTCCATAAGGTTTTGTGCTGCATATCTTATGTTTGCCCCCAAGATTCCCTTCTCCACTTATCCCTAGCCGGTTCTGTGCTTAGAGAGGCCTACTCGTTCAAACCAAATTATTGAGCTCTCTTTCCCTCTGCCTTCACATTGGACCAGAGTTGGAGGCGGTGGGATGTGAGGTAGGGGCATTTATTCTGCTTTTTTCTTGCCAGATTACTATAGATTGGTTACTTCCACCTATCTAAGACCACAGGTTCTAGCTGGCAACACTTTTCACATAGTCACATTCATTAGATCCCAGTAACTCCATTTGCCCCTTTGGGCCTAGGTCTGGTAAAGAATTCCCTGCTATACAAGCTCTATGCTAGCAATACCCCTTCTTGAGGTAGATTCAACTCCCCTTACATTACTTGTTGTGAATCTATCATTACTTTCCTGTTGGTGCCCAGAGTAATTGAATGGGTTAAATGAGGTAACATATGGCAAGTGCCTGGAAGAGTAAGTTATACAAAAGATATAAGCTATTATTAATATTCCTGGATATTAGAAGTGCTTCTCTGAAATAATTACAGCAGTCATTTATATAGAACTGATAAGTTCTAAGTATTTAATTATAATAACTAATTTAATACCATAACCCTATGAAGGAACTCGTATTGTTATACTTTATCAAAGATGAAACTGAGGAACAGAGATACCCGTGAACAACATAGGAATTAAGATCTCAGACACCCATGCAGTCAAAGATTTAAGTATAATTTAAGTTGACCCATTGCATACACAGCTTACCAACCATAGATTCTCAAATCCAGATGGAAAATACAGTTGACTGATGACCAGGTTTGAACAATGTGTGTCTGCTTACATGTGGATTTACTAAATAACTTGCCAAAGAGCATACCTCTAGGAAGTGACAGAACCAGAATTAACCTGTCAGTCACACTCCAAAATATTTCCTCTTAACACTGCCTGTATTATTTTATGTATGTCCTCTATTAAGCCAGTCATTTGACCAAGATCCGTGAGCTGGTTATTGCAAACCCCTCTCCCTCTCCGGCACAATCAGCTTCTTAGCGGTCAAGCCTTGAGTAGTCTCCTGCTACCCGTTTGGGATGAAACCGAAGTACAGGCTCTTAAGAGCGACCTACCACACTGAGGGAGCTGAAGGTCAACCCTGGGCTCTCTTATCCCGCTGAAGGAACCATAAGCTCAGGGGAGACCTCTCAGAGTGGTGCTGTGCTGCCTGAGAGAGAGGCCAAGAGGTCAGTGTATAACCACTCGTTTAATCTCTTACTGTGGTTTGTCTTGGTCTCTGTGGTGCAGGGAGTTGTTTCAGCCTCACCCTTGTATTCTAGAGTTCTCTCCCGGTGTCTTGTCTATGAATAGTTGTTAGTTTTTCTCCTTGTGAGAGGGGAGAGAATTCAGGAGCGATTTATAACGGGCCTATATTTAAAGCCACCTTGGTGACGTCACTCTGCTTTCAACCAATCATTCTGAAGTCTATTTTCACTCTGATATGTCTTTAGTATCGCTCTGTTTCTCTTCATTTATCTCTACTAAATAATAAATAAATAAATAAATAAATAAATATCTTGTTTCTATCCACCATCATAGTTAATTTTTGTGCTTATATAAAATTTCTTGACCAAATACTAGATTATTCTGCATCCTAAAAAGTTAGTTGACATGAAAGTACACGTGCATACATAATGCACCAAAGAATAGAAGCAACATTAAAAGCTTAAACTCTCATGTTTTAACAATGCGCTTGAATATGAATTTAAAAAAAAATCATATAACCTTAAACGATGCTAATACAGAGAAAAAAGTATCATTATTGGGTTAAATCAAGTATTGTAGAGAAAAGTATCAGAAAAAAAATCTCCAAATAAAAAGCACATCTTGCTATTTTAAGATATTAAACAAAATAACATGATTTTAGATATAATTTCAAAACTCAGTTTTAATTCCTTACTATTTTGAAATAGGAAATATCATTTAATTTTATTGGATTTAGTTTAAATGAAATATAATTATCAAGTAATAACGTGTATAGTACATATTCAGCATGTTATTAACCCAAAAATATTTATTTATTTTTATTTTATGTATTGATTTGTACTATATTTGTTTTTCCTAACAACAGTGCTTCCTGTTTTTTCTCAGAAGGAGAAAACCTAACATTTTAGGAATAAAGGAATACATGCTCTACTGAACTAACACGGTACTCAAAAAATAATGAATTGTATTTACTTTTAATTTAATACATATATATTATTGTAATCTTTAAGAAAAATAAATGAATTTTAAAAGCCTACTATGTGCCAGATATTTTTCTAGTTACTGTGAAAAGAAGAAAAAATAAGATTCAGAATCTGCTCCACAAAGCTTGACATTCAGAAAGGGAGATTAGATATAAGGATAAAACATTTCAATATAGGAAGAATGAAATATCCTGTGGGAAGCCCCAAAGAGAGAGACATGAATAGTGATTGGAAATTATCCTGGGAAGCTTAAAGAAGAATTAATCATTTGAGTTATGTTTTAAAGTTTAAAAAGATTTTGAAAGAGAGAGTATGATAATGAAGAGAGACGTGGTTCTAATGGAGAGAGCTGCTTGAGTACAAGGACAGTGGCAAGGAAGTGAAAGGCACATTCAGCTTAACCAAACCCATTCCTCTAGGGTATATTGTGTCCTAATATGACAGCAGAAAGTAAGTCATGAACAGCAGGGTGGTGACAAACTGTGTAGATTTCTGAATGCTAGCCAAGGAGTTTAGATTTCTTTGTTGAAAAGTTAAGTGTTGCTACTTTAGAAAATGCATAACCTCATCAATGTGTGAAATAAACTGATGGTAGGAGAAAATAATGGCAGAGAGACCAGTAAGAAGAAATCCATCACAATAGTCAATGTAAGGGACAATAAGTATTTTAATTCTTTTAATGTCTTTGTGAATTTAAAGTCGGTGAAATATGTAAGACACATTTGGTATGTACTGTTCAAAATGGTCCCTAAGTCTATACAGAATAGACTAGCAAATTTCTTCTCAATAAAGAAGTTTATTATTTGACTAAATGACTTTGTACTTTTTATTTGTGGACTCTTTATGAGTAAATAGTTTGAATTTACTAAGGCAAAAGTAAAGAAAAAGTGCAGAGCAAACTTTTGGAAACAAAGAGCAAGTTTAAGTAAAGGGGCAGTTATTACAAAAAAGAATTGTAATAGAATTTAAGCAAGAATCGAAGAGCTCCCTGCAAAACAGCAAAGACTTGCTGTAGTCCCTGTTGTGTATTTATAGACACTGACTCACCCTCAGGCATTGAGAAGAACACAGCAGTTTGGAAGCTGACACTCAGCCTCTCTGTACGTCTGTAGGACTGGCACCTCACCTCTTGACAATCATATTGACTTTGAGCCCCACATCATGCATAAGCTCCATGGCTGGCCTGGGTACTGTATACCTGCTTCCAACACACATCCTAATTTATTTTTTCTGATATTCATTGTTTTCTAGCATTTAAGGAGTTGGAGTTCTCATGAGACCAGTAGATAGTCTGGTGAATACCTTGTTCTATGAAAGTCTTATCAAGATACTCAGAGCTGGGCAACGCCACACTCCTTAAAGCACAAGGGGCAGATAAAAATAGTATTTAGTATGTTTAATGAGCACGTGCATTCTTGGCATCTAGACAAGTTTGTATTTCCTAAGAAGGTAGTATGCTGTGAGAATTTTAAAAACAGAGAAAAACCCACCAAGCTGCAGTGCTATTTTTTATTTTTCTATGCAAATTTTTTTAATTGCCCAGCATTTTAATGTTTATGGAAAATTTGTTCTTTTTTTATATTTATAGTAATACGATGTATGCAGCTGTTTATTCATTAAAGACAGTTGGTTTATGATCCATTTGGAAATAAATGTGAAAAACCATCATGCTCCTTAACAATAATAACAAAAGAGGGTATAACATATAAACTAAATTTATAATAAATGCATACTGTGATTTCTTTCTTAAATATTTTATTTCAATTAGTCATTCATAATTCAAGAATATTTAACTTTTCTTTATTAAAGTAGGCAATCAGAATATTTCCTGTAATTTTGTAAATACTTCTTAAGTAAAAGTCTGACTATCCCCAAATGAGTTATTGTTCTAATACAGTTTAAAACTCAAATAAAACTCTGAAGATGACTTTATTCCTTATAAAATAGTTATAATATTTTATTATCACCATTATCAAAATTTAATTGCATATATTGACAGTTGGAAATAACATGTCCCAAAAGATAATTCATTTTGAGTCAAAGGATAGTCCCTCATTTGAAAAGAAAGATCAAAGCAAAGGTTTCCGCCCATCAAAATTTTAACATTGATTTTCATTCATCAACTCAAATTTACAGGAATTTGAGAGTGGAAAATGGAAGATAGAAATTGTATATAAATAGTGTAGATATAAGAAAAAAAATAATAAAATATATTTTCTAACAGAGATTAATATACCTTAGTGTAGAACCTACTATTTCCTCAGAATCTTAGACACATAGAACTAACATCTATAGTTAAGTAGAAACATAAAAATAAGATGATTCTTCAAGACCAGTATGAAAAAAAAATTATATTTTGTATTTTTAATTTTCCAGTAATATGTTCCAGGACACTGGGCTGTATTTAAAATAATTTTATAAATATAATATAGTTTACTAAAATTATTTTAAAATTAAAAAAGATCCCATAGAAGAGAGATTTTTCACAATAACATTTTCAGGTGAAAGAGATTATTTCCCACCTTTTAATATAAATATTCTGAGACAATCCATCTATTAATTCTATTTTTATAAAATGTCCTTTTATGAGATTGTCTAATGTGTGAGACATTTATAATTTCACTCTCTATAATTAAGCTATAGAAGAGAAAATAATATATGGTTTTATTTTTTTAATTGAAAAAATAACTAGGAAAATAGTTTAAATAATGATGTTTAATAGTAGGATAATGTAGACACTAATAGTATATCTTACAAATCATTAGCGGGTAAAATAGAAAAGAAAGTTAATACTTATAGTCAAAGAGAAGAAATGCAAGAAAATTAAAAGGTCAAATACATAAAACAAAATGACATAAGATCAACATTGGTCGTAGTAATGAAGGTAAATACGTAAATACCCTTATTTACGTAAAAAAGCTCTAAAATTGATCTAAATACTGAGATTATATGCATCATGTAAGAGGAAGACCTAAACAATAAAGAATTATATCACTAGAAAACAAAAAGTGAAATATATAAGCAAAAGGAATCAGTTGAATTTATACCTCCAAGATATACTCATTAAAATCATGTCCTTGAGGAAGATATGAGGTTATAGGAAATGCTCAAAATATGAATAAAAAATATATTCTAATATTATATTATATTATGTATAGATATCCCATTACATAAATATATATTTAGACATTATAGGTAGCTCAACACAAGGTACAATACAAGTTTGCTTTGTTTCCTCTTTTATAAAATAGCTAATCATTTAGATTGAAAAAACCTACAGTTACCTCTTGGAAAAAATTTACTGACATTAATTTGTTTTGTAGAAATACATTAGTTAATGTTAAAACAATTAGAAGAAAACAAATTACATGCTAGGTTTTCCAAATTTTTATTGTTAATATTCAGAAATGTTTGATTCCATAATATAAATTATATTTTCTATTTGCGAGCTTAAACATGTCATAACATATTTCCACCATTATTGGTCCCTATTTATACAGAAAATTGATAGATTCTTTATTTCAAATTTACTGTTTACAACACTTTAAATTTTTCTTGTGGAAGAACATATAATTTCAGTCTAAGAAGACTGAATTTAATTATGACAGTTTGTTAAAATATATGCTTATTAGATGATAATTTTGTAACATTATAGTTTAGATTACACCTTAAGTTTTAAAACAAGTAATTTCTACTTATAAATATCACTTTACTGACATTATTGACATTTTGGACATGATAATGCTTCTTGGTGGGGTGTGGAGTAAAGGGTAGAGTGGTAAGAGATGGAAAGGGTTTTCTTATATATAAAAGATTGTGGGAAAAGGACTTGAGAGTCTAGGTACTCATGTTACTTATTGAACTATATAACTGTTTCAAGGTCTCTAGAAATCTTATAACCATGCAAGGAGAAAGACTATACTAAAGAAGACTTTTGAATACTCTGTTATTACCATGTTTTCTCTGTGATCTTTCAGATGGAAGCCCTGTCTGGAGTCAGAAGGAATCTTCAAGGCAAATTCAGTTCCCTAAATCAAGATTTGAACACCAGCACGGTAGTAAATATATAATAAACAAAAAAATTCAAAAAATAGATAACTAAACTAAAAATAATACCAAAATTATGGTTTGGAAGGTAGGGTAGATACTGACCAATCAGGAAGTAAATGTCTGCCAGGCATATAGAAAGGAAAAAAAATGTATGATGTCAAGAAAATGATAGAGAAAAATTTTTTAAATGACCTTAACAAATTAGATGCCAAGTGAAGCACAAAAGGTAGATTTGAATTCTGCATACCTGAAAATTGTATCATTCATTTATAAAAATAAACTTATATGAGTTAAAGTAACTTACCAAAACAGAAATTCTCAGATGGATTTATAAAACTAAGATCTGGCATTATGTAGCAAACAAAAAACACACTTTGAAAGAGGAGGGTGGTGGATTTAAAAAGCGTGATAGTAACAGTGGAAGAATATATGCAAAGACAAAGGAACCAAAGGAAGGCAAAAGTGGACATTTTAATTCTTCATGAAAGACCAATAATATAAGTAGCTCTTGAACATAAAGCTTCTATAAATAAACATTGGAGAAAAATCTTTGAGATCTTGGTGTCACAGTTTTCTTTGACAGGCCATAAAAATTACAAATAATTAACTTAAAAATCCAGAGTACATCGAGAACTCCTGCAATTTGCTAATAAAAAGGCAAATACAATTAAAATAAATGGGCAAGATCTTAAATGGATGCTTCAAAGAAGAATATATAAAACGAGCCAGGACACATATAAAATATAGTCAACATCATTAGTAATCAGGGAAATCAGTTAAAACCACAAAGAAATTCTATAGATCCTGGAGAATGACTAAAATTAAAGAGACTGACAACACCCACCATTGACAAGGATTTGGAGCAACCAGACTCTAAAATTGCCATAAACCAGACAACCACTTTGTTAAACTCTTTGGCAGTTAGGCACCTATTATTTAACCAAGCAATTTCACTACTAGATATTTACACAGGAGTAATGAAAGCATATGTCAAAAGAAGACTTCAAAAAGCTGTTAATAGTGGCAGTATTCATACTTCCATAAACTGAAAATAATTCAAATATCAATCAACAGGAGAATAGATAACCAAATTGTGGCATATTCAGTTAATAGAAAATTATTCAGCAATAAATGGGACAAATTACAAACACATGCAAAAATATAGATGATTCTCAAAACTATCGAATCCAAAAGACAAACACAATAAAGAGCATACTGTGTAATATCCCTTCGTGTGTCAAATGACAACTTCAGACAAGGCAGAGGCAGCTGTATCAGACAGCGAGGGGTTGCTTCAGATGGCAAGAAAGGCTCAGAGGAATTTAGACTTCAGGTACTAAGAAATATCTGAATCTACCAAAGTACTCCATTTTAATTTTTAGAGTCTCATTCTTTTCTAATGTACA
Organism: Pteropus vampyrus; assembly: GCF_000151845.1. NCBI lineage: Eukaryota > Metazoa > Chordata > Mammalia > Chiroptera > Pteropodidae > Pteropus > Pteropus vampyrus. Next base: position 5,537,180 of record NW_011888791.1, read on the forward strand.
CCCTAAATTTAAATAAGATATTTAGGGAGGCTATGAATGTAGCTTACTTTGTAATTCAGCAACTCAGAAGATCAGACTGTTTCTCGTTTTTTATATGTTAAAATTATGCTTTCAAGGATCAGATTCCACTAGGAAGCATAAGAGGATCTCTCATCTTCTGATTATTCAATGAGCAAGGATTTTAAAACCCTAAGCTTATTTTTT
>NW_011888791.1:5537433-5556437 GCF_000151845.1 Pteropus vampyrus
CACAATAAAGAGCATACTGTGTAATATCCCTTCGTGTGTCAAATGACAACTTCAGACAAGGCAGAGGCAGCTGTATCAGACAGCGAGGGGTTGCTTCAGATGGCAAGAAAGGCTCAGAGGAATTTAGACTTCAGGTACTAAGAAATATCTGAATCTACCAAAGTACTCCATTTTAATTTTTAGAGTCTCATTCTTTTCTAATGTACACCCTAAATTTAAATAAGATATTTAGTGAGGCTATGAATGTAGCTTACTTTGTAATTCAGCAACTCAGAAGATCAGACTGTTTCTCGTTTTTTATATGTTAAAATTATGCTTTCAAGGATCAGATTCCACTAGGAAGCATAAGAGGATCTCTCATCTTCTGATTATTCAATGAGCAAGGATTTTAAAACCCTAAGCTTATTTTTTTCCTATAAGTCCTTAAAGGAAGCTAAAAATATCCAGACAAACACACAATCTTTGTATTACTTAACAAGCCCTTCATTCTAGGTGATTTCAGGCAATAATATAAGTGCAGTAGATCATTCCATCCATGTACCATGACTACCACTGCTTCATTTTTTAATCAAGTTCTAGAATCTAGAAAGATATTTACTATTTCTAAACCCTACCAGATCAGTTTAGCAATCTCAGTCTTCTATTTTCATGAGAGTTCTTGACCTTCACTTATCTCCAGGTAACATTTATTTTATCGGTCCGTATTTAACACAAGAAAAAAGAGTCTATTCCAGCTAATTAAACAGAAGGGGACTCACTGCATGGTATCAAGTGGCTTAGAGAATTTTCGCAAGAGTCGATGAGACAGAATCAAGCCTGAGCTGGTAGCAGTGGGCCCAAAGCCGCACCAAAGAATTAGGCCTCCAAGTGCTACTCTAGCCATGATCAGATAAGCTGCCTGTCAAATTGGGAAGCTGCTACTATCGTATTCTCTGCTACTATACGTGTTTCTATTACATGAATTAGCTTATGTATGAGTATTAAATAGGTAATAAGAAGAGTATAGTGTAAAAATTGCAGTGGTTTATAAGACTTTTTCTCAGTTTGTTAATCTTTTATACCAATTAATATATGAAGGCAAAGTACACTAATACGATCTAGTGCAGCAAGCACCAATAGGTGGCACTCTTTCCCTGAACATAATACCTTTTACTCCCCGATACTTTTCAACATTGATTTCTCCTGGGATCGGTTTGCCAGGTGTTCTTGGAAGAGCTTAACGTGTAGATTTCATCTATCTTTGTGCATGTTGCCCTTACCTCCATAACATAGCATAATGCAAGAATTGTGAGGAACACATACATCACCTCATATCAGAAAATTCTAGTCTAATGCCTCTTTTAGAAAATGCATTATTAAAATGGATATCAGTAGACCTACCACTCTATTCATGTTTTGCATGATATACGTATGATTGCTTGGCCCTAAATCATACCCAAAGCATGAGAAGCAAGACAGCTCGGCGAAAGTAGTTCCAGTTTGGTTTTTTTTTTTTTTTTTAAGTTTTTGCATACTAGAAGACAGTGGGAATAGTTGTTGAATCAACCATTCTAAAATATCTTTCAAAGAAGAGGTTCTTGGCAGCTAGAATCAAAGAACTATAGAGAAAATCACAAGGGAGAACTCTCTAAAACATCCATTAAATTCTCACAATAAAAAGAGCAGGAGATTCTGCATTTTCCTCACCAAAAAATCTGATGCCATATTATTACTCTACTGGTCATTTCATATGTTTTCTGGCCTCTTCTCTTCCACGACTCCCTTCAATCCTGAAAAAACTTTTCACTAAAAAAATAAATAAATAAATAAGCGGCTAGCAAGTAAATGAGAAAATGGGCAAGAAAAAGAAATAAATGTCAAATATCAACTCCTCTTTTTATGGCAGACTTCTAAGTTCAAGGTAGGCTTCCCTCCCTAAGAGGAGGTAAGATATGAATTACATAAAGGTTTAAGTTTCTCATTTTATTAACTCAGGTTGACCAAAAAGTATAGAATATGTCCAATATTTTACCCAGAGCCAGGAAAGAGCTTTTTACCTACAAAAATCACAAGACTTGAAGTTAGAAAAAAGTTAATTTATCCTTTTATGGAATCTTATTGTGTATACCACATTCAAAAAAACCACTTACTTAGCTGATATTTATTTTAGACGATAGACTTTCAAATGCTTCATTTTTCTGTAACATAATTATATATGTGACCATGGTATATAGCTTCATTATACACAAAGTATACTTGCCCTCATCTTGACATTGGACTTGGCCAATAGAATGTTAGTGGAATGTGGTTGTGGAGTTTGGCTTGCCTTTTTTTTTAACCTTGATGATTCACCATGAAAAGAAAATGGCCTTAACAAAGCCACTGTCTTTCAAGCTGGATCAAGCAGAATAAGATACATGAAGATAGCTACATGCACTGTGTAAGTGCTGGACTCCAAAGATTGAGCATTATAAGGAAGAGACCTAAATCCTATATGTAGTCTAGAGCTGGGAGCCTGGACCCTAGTTTTGGAGTACAGCCTAGACCATCCACAGTGCAGTCACTCCATGACTCCTGAGTATGAAAATTAATTTTAAAAAAATTTAAACCATTGAATTTGCAAGTATTCATTATACAGCATAATTGTATTGACAGATAGGCATCAATATTTCAATTATGTAATTTTATTCTACAATATTGTATTTTTATAACTCATCTAACAGCAAAACTAACAAATTTTGGGTGAGGAGCGGCTGAAAGATGTTAAAACTGCTGTAAGAGAAATAATTAGAAAATAATCATTTTTCATAATTAAATATGGAGCAAGATTTCAGAACACCTGACAATCTCTTTTCTAATCTTGCACAAATCTTTTTTCTTTGTGGAATTTTTTGTTGTTGCTAATTTATAGGCTCAGTGAAAATGTATTCATAGATGACAAAATCTAAACTAATAGCAGTAAGTTTATAGTGGGTTTCATTGCTTGCTGGGATGAATATTATCAACAATAGTCTTTAAATAGAACCTATTAATTATATCAATCATCAAAATATTTATGAAATAAAAATATTTGTGAATTTCACATATAAACTAAATTCTATATGTTATTTGATCATTATTACAATGTCAAAATTTCTATTTTAATAATTATCCCTCTTTTACAGATATGCGGACAGGTTATTTCTTGGTAAAAATGTTAGTAAAATTTATATGTTTACTATTTAAATAAAATATGCTTTTAATATGTTAACTAGATACAATTGAAAATATTTAAACATTTTAGAATTGCTAATATTATTTTCCCTCACCATTTTAAAATCGACTCTTTCAGCCAGCCACTTTCCCAAACATCAGTACCCTACATGTGTCAGGTAATAAATGGGTAAAATGTAGCCTAAAGTTTCTATCTAAAAATTCCTTAGAAAAGCCCTTTAAGGAATATAATTCCTGTCCTTAAAAAAAAAAAAGACCATAAAACAAGTAGCCTATTAAGATTGGTTCCCTCAAAAGTATGAGTGCCCCCTAATGCACAGAAAACATATTTTAAAAAAATAAATACCAGCAGCTTTACTTCTTTCAATGCAAACTGAAGCAAGATATCCATAGAAAAAAATTAAACTTAGAAGTTCATGAGCAAATTGTAAAACCTAACAGGCAAATGACTTCATATACTAAGAGCAAGTTAACAGAAAAGTCTAACAAGAATGGCAAATTATGTAGGACCAGTGTAATCAGTGTGTGTGATCTGAGAATAGTGAGATCCTTTGTCTTTGAAGTGTAACTACAGCCCTGTCATGCTCTAATACTCCACAAGGCAACAGAATGATTGGAGCCAATATTAACTCAGACAGTTCTGGAGAGTCTCTATTTAGCAACAGCTGTATAACTAGCACGAACCTAATATTGTAGAACAAGACGGATAGCGAAACAACACATAATCTTTTGGGCATAGGGCATTGTTACATAAATGCATCTGTGGTGTTCATCTGAGGGCTGCCAGCAATGGTTTATTAGATTATACAACTATACAATATCTTATACAACATACAACTGTAATAACCTTTCCTTACACACTACACAGGTGTGTTAGTGTGGAGCATACACACACTAACATGAGGAGCATCCGTTAAAAGCCCATATCCTCTTCTTTGTGAGGCAGAACATCACAGTGTTTAGGATCGAAGATTTGGGGAATGAAGATCTTAATGTGATTCTCATCTCAGCTACTTACTACTGATCTGACCTAAGGCATATATAAACTTCCTCAATTGCAAAAAGGGAGAAACAATTGCACATTCTTCAAAGAGTGCTTTGAGATATGTCATTTGATAATATATGGTAAGTTCTTAATGCAGTAACTAAGATGCAATAAGTACTTGACTTTATGTTGCCTTATCATTTAATTATCAATATTAATATTAATTCATTTTTGTATGTTTTTCCTCAGTATATGAAATTTTTCTCACTTCATGTTTTAGACCACTTAATTAGAAGACACACATCTAATGTACTTCAGAAAAATGTGAGATAGTCAGAAATGATGACAAAAAGAAAGCAATAAAGAAGAATCTAATAAAGAAGAAAGATTAGTGTAATAGCCAATAAGGTTTTGCTGTATTCAGAGAGCTAAGCTGGCATAGTAGTTTAACGAGTCTAGAAATTAATCAGCACAATTGTCTCATTAAAACCCAATAAAACATGGCTTGTACTCCCTAGAAGAGACAGAAGAACATCATCATTACTGTATTTATGTAGATTAGTGGTTCTAACCTTATAACAAATATTTTCTAAAGTTGCCTTTACTGCCTAAAAAGACATTTATAGAAAATACAACCTAAAACCACACATTATAATATTTTGAATGCATACATTATCAATGTTAAATCATACATGTTAATTGTATAACTGTAAAGAAGAGAAAACGTGATTTTTAGCGAAATAATTGTTTACAATAGAAGATCTAATGAAGTAGATTCTTGCACTTCCGTAGAGCAAGTGTGGATTTAAGAGAAGGAGTTCAATATAAGTGCAGGAAAATGGAGAACAAAGATATGCATGGATGCTCAAATAAAAATTGATGTTAGGCTAACCAATAGTTCTTAAGTGTGAGACAGTTAATAATAGTGGTACAACCAAGACCATAGACTAGCGATGTCCAACATGGTAACCACTAGCCCCAAATGACTGTGGAGCACTTGACATATGGTCAGTGCCACTGAAGAACTGAACTTTTAATGTTATTCAATTTTAATTAAATTAGGTTTATTTTAAAAACTAAATCTGTTTAAAATATCTCAGTAATGTTTACAATGATTAATTATAGTTGAAATGATAATTGGGAGATGTAGTTTGTTAAATTTAATACATATAATTAAAATTAATTTCCCCTGCTTCTTTTACTTTTTATAATGTGGCTACTAAATTTTTTTTTAATTTTATATGTGGCTCACATTTGTGGCTTGCATTGCATTTCTGTAGCACAGTGTTGCTATAGACAAATTGAGTCGTAAACCTTGAAGATAGTAGCAGGTATAAAAGTGATTAACAATAAACTGTCTCCCCAATTTGTTTCAATATATAATTTCTACAACCGAGATATGTAATTTCTACAACCTAGGCTTATTTCTGCATTATGAAAATTAATATACATATATATGATTTTGAAACAATCTTTAGTAATGAAATTTAGTGAGAACCCTGAATTTCTTACATGCTATTAAAGTTGTTCAAGGTATGTTAAAAGAAATCGTATCTTTCCTCTGCTACACATACATATTGGTAGTGATATTTTTGCCAGAATAGCTCTATAGCCCTGAGAGCCATTTCAACCAAATACGTTGTTGGAAATCTAGAATAATTTGTTTCTTTCCAAAGAAGTTCATAAGATTTTAACAGCATCCAAAAACTCTCATAATTAGATTGATTAAAGTGTGCTTTGGCCCCAACATTCATTTTCAGCTCAATTAAATTTTTCTGAAAATTTTGGCTAACATCTTCTTCATCTGTAATTACTCAATCGGTTTTGTAAATTAAACCAAAGTTTTTAAAAATCTAATCAGCCTCCCTTTTTAGTAGCCATTCAAAAGAAAGCAATCTATTTGTATTTATCCAGTTTCTGCAAAGATGAAAGCTGTAAAAATGTTTGATGGAAAAAACTAATTTTAAATGATACATGTTTGTTGACAAATTTGATGATAATTCTGTTTACTATGAGATTGATCTTCATTTCTAACATTTAATGGCTCCCCATTTAACATTGCAAGTATATCTGCAAGATATATTTTTTGTTATATTTGAATTGTGGTGCTTAATTTTTCATTTAATAAATCAAAAAATTCTTTGATTATTTTTAGAAAATAAAATGTTCAAACTTTACATTGAAAATTTACCTTAATTCTAATTTTACACTCTTTTTATTACCATTGCATAGTTTACTCTTAATTGTATTAGCAACACTGTATACAATATATATTGATTTTGAAATATTTCTTTAACATACATGATGCCTGTAAATAACATAATGAATTACTAAAGCACCTAGAGCTCTTAATGTGATCTGTAAACCCACTTTGTAGATCCATGATGGATGCTATAGAAGCAGTGATGGTTGGAAAATGAATATGTTTTCGCATCAGGTATTTTTAAGGGGTTTGTGAATTGTCAATCTCTTTGGATCCATCCGCAGTAATTTTGAAAGTAATATTTCCTTCATGATTTTTTTAATGTTTGTGAACCTTATATATAAATGAGAAGTAATGATTCATTTTGACAGAACATACTTTTATCCAATGTATGAAAATTTGCTTGACTGCAGTTCATTAGAAAGCTGATTTTAACATTTTTCATAATTTCGTCAAACCTTCTTAGTATATTATTGCTCAGTGAAATATAAGAACTTTTTTTTCACTTGAACTTCTTTCTAAAAATAAGAATAACAACCTCTCAAACAGCTGGAAAGATTAATTCTTCTTTAATATTTTGGTTTTACAAATTTTATAATGCATTGTGCTAATCTGTAAGAAAGAATAAGACCTTTGTTTCTCCAGTTAGGATATACTTAAAACAGTCTGGTGACAGTAATACAGTTTTGAAAATTTTCCTATAAATTTCAGAAATATTAAATTTAATCAGAGTGTTTATAAAAATTGTATTAAATTTTTCTAGTTTCTTGTATCTTTTGAAAATGTGTTAGATTAGAAATATGAGAAATTGTTCAATTGTTAGACAAACATAAAACCCATATTAATCAGCTGAATACCATTGATATATTTTTTTATATTTGATATTTTTAAATAAAGGTTTTAAAAAGTATATTCCTACTTATATAAAGAATTTCCATGAATATAATAATTATAAATTCAAACTAACTTAAGTATATTACACTGGTAACTCAAGTATCACAAGCAACATTTTCATTGTAACTCAATTTTCCAAAATGGGGAGTGACTGTTAGAAAAATGTGAGCAAAACAATGGACAATGTCTCTTTTATTTGTAAATAAATTCCAGGAAAATTTGATGTTTAATTACAACCATGACAAATATTGTGTGTGTGTGTGTGTGTGTGTGTGTGTGTGTGTATTTGAGTTAGATTCTAGGCTAAGATGATTTTAAATGGCAATGAAGGATATTCGAAATCTGTCTCCAGATTGGAAGATTTTTAAAAATTATTATTATGCAGGACTTCTCCATGCATTACAAGATGTCTAGAATTCCTGGTACCTACCTAATAATGCAGCCTCACCTCCTAATAATTTAACAATTAAAGAAATGCCTCCAATAAATTTCCAAAATGACCATAGGTGTGCTTCTGCCCTTGAAGAAAGCACTGACTAAGCTGTTTAAAACAGTGGATTCTGCTACCCATGTGAATCATGACACTACTGCAGATTATGTCACCTTTGCCACTCATCTGCTATTTAGTATCCTTTTATAGTCAATGAGTACTCTTTGCTATATCTTGAATCTCTTTGATAAAAGCAGGTGTTATTAAAAATGTGGCCTTTAAAAGAGACTTTTGGATTTGTCATAAAAAGATGATTTGGGGAAACATTTTAGCAAATTCAGAAGAATGAATTGTTTTTCTCACATTTCTTACATGAGATCTCTGCATGTAATGCCAGCTTCATATTTCAATACTATACTCATCATATATGGATTCATCTTTATGTATCTATAATACAAAGACAATAATTTTTAGCATATGTTACAGTGACCACTATGTATTTTAACGTAAAAAAAAAATCAACATTGCCTTCCTCTATGACATACATATAAAAAAAAAATTATTTACTTGCTTGTGGAGCCAATATTTGTCTTTGCTTCAAATGGAAGCAGAAAATTAACATTTAATATTATCTAATATTGGCAAAATGTTAAAATATTTAATTACAACAACAATCATGGGAAACTATTTAAAATTTTTTTAAAAATCTCAAGAGGTTAAATACCTTTGACCAAGGCACAGTGAAAGTCAAGTTCAGTTAAGACTTCCTACTCACTATCATACTGCCTTCTATCTTAGCTTGTATGCTCATGGAGTGCTCCAAACTTTTCCTTTTAAAGGGTCACCTTACTACTTATAATAAATGCTAGAATACTTTTTTACTGACTATCAAAATGATTTGGGAAGTTTTATTTTAGTGCATCAATAATAATAATAACAACAATTATTATGATTATAATTGTTACTATTATTATATTAACTGTTCTGCCCCTTTTACTTATTGTCACTCTACTCAGCTGGTCTTCTGTTGCAGCATCCTGCTATCCTTAATCATGTGCTCTTCAATATAATGAGCACCGAACTTATGGAATAAGTGACATATGCATACTCCCTGTAAAATATGTTTGATATAGTCTATGGATTAACAACATGGATTTAGAAAACGAACAAGCTAAGGTTATTTTGTTTTACATTTACATGGAAATACTGATTTTCCTTAAACAGGTAAATTAAAAGTTATACTATGATGGAAGAATTTTAAGGATCTTGATGGTTTTATATAAGAACTGTGGAAAAATCCCATTTCTGAAGGCTCCTCCGAGCAATCAGTGTGAACTAAATTTGTTTACTTCCTTTCAGACTCTGGCTTCTCAGTATTTTACTCTCCTGAGATTCTGTCTATAGTCACAATTCCTTTTGAATGCCCATAAATCATCTATTTCATTTACATTAGTTTCATTGAAAAGCAGTATTCATGATGGGATAATTTGGAAAGTTATTTATTATCTTCCTGATTTCACTCAGGTTTTTACTCCTCTCCTACTTGCATTCCCATTTCTTCTCACCTTTAAAGAGACAACCAGACTATTCATTGGTCCTTGATATAAATTTAGTTTTAAGTACTTGCTCCTTTGATTATTTATACAATTTCTCTTGCATTCATTCAGCCCAACCAGACTATTCATTGGTCCTTGATATAAATTTAGTTTTAAGTACTTGCTCCTTTGATTATTTATACAATTTCTCTTGCAGTTTTACTTTGCTAATTGGTCCAGTCAGTATTCCCCCCACCGCCACAACTTCTTTTCCAATCATCTTCCCTTAAATTTTCCACCACAGAGTAATTTTCTAATGTTTGATAATAACAAGTGAATTTTCCCCCTGATTCTGCTGTTGGTTCCTTAGTACCTAAAATACTCCACATATATTCCTAGGGAAAATTCTTATCTTTTAAAATAATAAACCTAGATTCATTTCTGGAGGAAAAACAAACAAACAAAAAGGTAAAATATTCCTGGCCTGGGTATGTTGGGATAAATGTCCCTTGTCTGTAAGAGTTTAAAAATGTCTTCAGGACAACTAACTATCTTTATTAGCATGTTCTCTGGTTTCTCATTTTCCTCCACAAACTCAACGTTTCACCAAATCTCTCAAATCCACTGTAGAAATGAAAGTTTCTAATATTAAGGGGGAAAGCTATGTAAAATTGTCATTTCTCCTCATTCTTAATATTGATACACTTTAAGTTTCTATTTGTGTACGTAAACATTATGAAGCCAGATCATTGTTTTTTGTTCATTCTTTATATCCATGAAGTTCTTTTACTCACTGGGTATCCTACAAATGTTTGGTTTTTATTAAAAATTTAATTTGTAGAATAAATACTGGTAAAACTTGAAAACAGCTATTATTTTCTACCATAAAAATAAGTAAATCCTTATAAATTCGATGTTGTAATACATTATAGTTTATGTGATGCTAAGTGTGCTGAAAGAAAGCGAGATAGCAATTATAAGAAAAAAGCCAATATCTATGATTTTTAGGGATAAGAGCAGAAACTAATAGAAAAAGAAATTTACATTGCCTATTTTGACCATAATTCAAAGCAATGAGCTTGGTTAAAAAGAAGAGAATAAGAAAGAGAAAATCAGATTACAGAACTTATAAATGAAGTAAAATATCAAATTATTGAATTAGAACAAGAAGTTCCATGCAGTTAAGACATATACCAGTGAGCAGATATAACACTCTAAAAATTAAACTCACATACATAATTAAAATATAAGGGAACTAAAAGCAAGAAGCCAGAAAATAACAAATTAGTTTATACACATTCTACAGAGAAAAAAATTCTAAAAAAAATCTTAAATGTCAATTCACTTTATATTTGCAAACATGTACATTGGAACATTTGCTTTTGTATAATTAAAAGTAATGACTGAAAGCAAATTTAAAACATCTTATTCTGCAAACAAATGACAGTTCAAAAATAGGGAACAAAGGAAAACAAACATTCTAGGACAGATCCTCCACAAATATACTCTTTACTAAATCATTTCCAATTCTTGCATTTATTCCCTGCAGTTTTTATTGGTTCCGTAGAAGAGAAACCACACATTTGCATGTTAAGGTACATATTATTACCATGACTTCTGGAAAATAATGTGTTTGAACAACCAAATATATACAATATATTCAAAATGTTTAATCTCAGTAAAAATAACAAAAAAGAAAAAGATTTAATATCACAAAAAATAATAAAGATAATGTTAAAAAATAAAAATAAAGATAATGTTATATAACAAATAAATGCATGCACATTAAAATGATGGGATAACATTGTACCCTATAAAATTAACAAAATTTAAAATGTAAAGTATTTAGATTATTTAAATGATTTATTTTATATATGAATCTAATATATTTTAAAGTATTATAGGTCTATATTGTCATTAAAATAAAATTTTGAACTATATATATATTATCAGAGTAAAAATATTGTTTTAAAAAACTGCAATATTGATGCCAATGAAAATAAATAACCCAGTGACCAAGGAGACCACATGTTGTGGATGGTCTCTGTGTAGCTGTGGAGCAGCACCCCCTAAGAATATATTTTGAACGTACACCCTCAGAGAAAATTAAACATTATGCTGAGACACAGAAATTCTGAGGCTGTTACCAATCATAACTCAAATTCCCGAAATGAGGAGAGTTTAAATGCTCATGTGAATATGCATTACTTCACTAGCCTCTCCAACCAGAAGATCCTGGCCTCTCCACTCAAAATACCTCATTTTCATGGAAGACAAGGGTTTACTGAGATCATTGACATTTCCAAAGACGTAAATTTAGGATTTAGAATAAGTCTTAGGTTAAGATTAGTATGAGATTTTCTCTACTTAGTAGGTCCTCAGGAAGCAATAGCCTATAAGTTGTATACTTCTCTGAGCCTGAAGATGACTTATAGTAATGAAGAAAAATATAGCTAAGTAAATAGAAGACATTTTGGATAAAGGAAATCTGAAATCAAATACTTGTCTCACCATTTACTGGCTATGTGATCATGAACCAGTTATTAAATGTCTGCACTCTCTGTATGCTTGTCTGGAAATTGGGATGGCAAATTCATTCCCCTTTGGGTTGAATGAAATATAAATATGAAAGCATTAAGCACAGCCTCTGGCGTATAACTAACAGCTATCATATGCTTACTAAGTGCTCAGTAAATAGAAGTTATTAACATTGCCTTGATTCTTCCACAGCAGTTTTGTTCTATAACTCATAGTTTATATGTTGTGAAGAATCATTGTTTTACTCCTCACTTTGTCTATTTATTTCTCCTCAAAAGTCTGTAAGAATGGTCATAATATTATTTTTCCATGTAATTCTAATCTATACTTTTAACCAGACTATAGCACATTTGTGATTAAATAGTTAAGTGGACTAAAAGCTTTTTACAAAAATTAAGCATTATTTACGTTGTCAGCTTAATATAGTTCTTGGCTCATAGTAGGATTTGAAAAGTGTAGCTTTGTAACTATTATAACAATCCAATCAACATTTTACCTTGCATGCAATTTTAACATATTACTGGATAAATAGACAGAAATCCTCTTTCATCATTCAGCATGACTTCAAAATCTCAATCGAAGTAAAGAATAACCTTCTGGATTTCAGGGAAGTAAGAGTTGAGTCAAGCAAGAGTGCTTTTAGAGAAATGAGCGGTCACTGAAAAAATCCTAATTAGTGTATTTATAATCTCTAATCATTTTCCAGTTTTTCTAACAAATGTCTCACTGTTTGACATTGAGCTAACTCTAAGTCCCACTCTGCCTGAGACCTGCTTTACAACAAACTGAATGTATCCAACTCCTTTTGTCTTCCTCTCACACTATTTCCATTTATGACTGAATTTTTAATGATCCATGGCATGTACTCCACATGTGACAAACTAGTGCCTTTTTTTTCCTACAAAAGGATTTAAATTATCACATTATTCTAAATGGTCTTATCTCACTTCCACAAAACACTTCTCATATTTCAAATGGAATCCTTGAGAGACAGAATCACACACAAAAAAATTTTTCCTTTTTTTCCCCCCTTTTCACTATAAAAACGTGCAGGTTCTAGATGGCAGTGTGTTGTCCCTTGAAAATCTGCTCCATATTGGAGGAACTTAATGTTAAATGATTTTGTCGACAGTATCTGGCACCACCCTGGGCTATGTTGGGTGTTTGTAGTGAGATGCAGTTCTAAAACATTCTGGGAAAGCAATCACTTCTGCATTGTCTAGCCTGAGGAATCTGTACTCCACTTGCTTCTCTGGCTCACAGTTCTCACCTGCTGGCTGTCATTTTAAGAAGGGCCTTGATTGTAAGTGGCCTTAGCTGCAGGATGGCTCTGGAGATCTATATTTTTCCATTTTTATTCTATTTTTTCTTTCTTCCAGTTTTTCTATTTTGATTCCCGGGAATGAAAAATATACAAATTTACATTATATTTTGTTAGCAATTTAAATTATCATATGTTTATATGATCACCAGGAAAGATTCTACTTTATTTTTCCAAACTTATACAACCCATGTTTTATTTTGATTAACATTCCTCCTTCTGAGTTATTTTACTTCTCTTTTAATACTTTTTGAAATCACGAAGCTTCCCAAATCTCTCTCAACATTTTTTCAAGATTCGTGTATAGAAAGCACACACAACAATGTAGCATTGCAACTAGATCACTGAGAAACTCCCTGGAGGAAGTAGAAAATGTATCTATCATTTTCATATGCTTATTACTAGGAGCCTATCTGAAATCTTATTAGTGCCGAGTTTGGGTAATTTTTATTTCCCATTCCCTCTGGCAAATGACTTATTTACATATTGATTTGTTCCATGAGATTTGGGGAAAAAATAATAATAAATGGGCACTCAACTAGAGAATAAAATAGTATTCAAAAATGTATTCTTCTTATGAAAATCTTTCTTTTGTTGCATTAACAACTTTGAAATGGTCATTGTATAGTGAAATAATCACTAAATGACATATGGCTCCTTAATCAGCATTGTCACTGCTGGCAGGATCATAGAGTCATTGGACTTGCAAATGCAGGTTTTGACTTACTGTGGCTTAGTGCAATGCATGAAAATCATTGATGGGGTTTTTCAAACCAAGAAAATTCAACTCTGATTTTACATGCATAGATAGTACTGGCCTACATAGCAAAATGAAATCCATTACCCCTTTTTCTATGTTTTTTATTTTTGTGAAGTTATCTTCAGGTTTTTGCGTGAAATTCTATTTGGGATGAAAGATATACTTAAATCTTTTATAAAATTTTATAATTTGAAGATAATGCTGCTAATAATGTAGCTGACATTATTATAGTGTTGATTATAAACTACATTGCTCATATGATTTACAGAAATGCATGTCTCTCCACAAAATATCAGCTCCCAATATCAGTCTGTCAAAATGACCAAAGTTATATCATAAATAAAAACACTAGGATTTTTTTTTCAGTTACAATTGATATTCAATATTATTTTATATAAGTTACATGTGTACAGTGAAGTGGTTACACATTTATATAATTGATAAAGTGATCACCCAGATTAGTCTAATACCTACCTGGCACTATACATAGATAGTTATTACTATATCATTGACTATATTCCTTATGTTGTACTATATTTTCCCGTGACTACTTTGTAACTACCAATTTGTACTTCATTTACCTTTTTTATTCGGCCTCCCAAACACCTTTCATTTAGTAACCAGCAGATTATTCTCCGTATCTATGAATCTGTTTCTGTTTTATTTTGTTCTTTAGACTCCACATATAAATGAGATCATATGGTATCTGTCTTTCTCTGTCTGACTTATTTCACTTAGCATGGTACCCTCTAGGTCCATTCATGTTGTTGCAGATGTTACAATTTCATTCTTTTTTATAGCTGAATAATATTCCATCATGTATATGTTCACTTCTTTATCCAATCATCTTTTGATGGGCACTTAGATTGCTTCCATATCTTGGCTATTGTAAACAGCACTGCAGTGAACATAGGGGTGCATATATCTTTTTGAATTAGTGTTTTGCTTTTCTTTGAGAAACCACCATACTTTTTTCCACAGTAGCTGCACAAATTTGCAATCCTACCAACAGTACACAGGGTTTCCTGTTCTCTACATCCTCACCAACACTTGTTGATTTTTGATTTATTCATGATAGCCATTCTGATGGTTTTAATTTGCAATTCTCTGATGATTAGTGATATCGAGCATCTTTTCATACATCCATTGGCCATTTGTATGTCCTCTTTGGAGAAATATCTATTCGGGTCCTTTGCCCATTTTTTAATTAAATTGTTTGATTTTTGGGTGCCGAGTTGCATAACTTCTTTATAAATTTTGGATATTAACCCCTTATCTGCCATATCATTGGCAAATATCTTCTCCCATTCAGGTTGTCTTTTCATTTTGTTGATGGTTTCATTTGTTGTACAAAAATGTTTTAGTGTGATGTAGTCCCATTTGTTTATTTTTTCTTTTGTTTGCCTTGTCTGAGGCGACATTCTATAGAAAAAAATATTACTAAGAGCAATGTCAGAGAGTTTGCTGCCTATGTTTTTTTCTAGGTGTTTTATGGTTTCAAGTCTTACATTTAAAACTTTAATCCATTTTGAGTTTATTCTTTCACATGGAATAAGAGGGCGGCTTAGTTTCTTTTCTTTTCTTCTTCTTTTTTTTTTTTTTTTGCATGAATCTGTTCATTTTTCTCAACACCATTTATTGAATAGGCTGTCTTTTCCCCGTTTTACATTTTGCCTCCTTTGTCATAGATTAAGTGACTATGTAAGTGTGAATTTATTTCTGGGCTCTCAATGCTGTCCTATTAATCTGTGTGTTTGTGTTTATGCTAGTACCATGCTGTTTTGATTATTATAGCCTTATGGTATAGTTTGATATCAGATAGCATGATACTTCCAACTTTGTTCTTTTTCCTTAAGATTCCCATGGCTATTCAGGATCTTTTACGGTCACATATAAATTTTTGGATTATTTTTGCTAGTTCTGTGAAAAATGCTGTTAGTATTCTGATAGGGATTACTTTGAATCTATAGATTGCTTTGGGTAATATGGACATTTTAACAATGTTAATTCTTTCTATCCATGAGCATGGTATATGCTTCCATTTATTTGTATTTTCTGTATCTTTATATAATAAAACAAATTTTAGTTGCTGGCTTCCTGATCCCTGGATTACTTTGTTAGAATGGATCTCAAGAATTCAGTTTATTGTCATGATTGAGAAAAAATATCTGGACACATATGCTGCTCCCTAGATTTGTTTTAGGGCTAGCTACAGTTTGCAGTCTCAGGCATACCTGGGACTGGTAACAAATCAAGAATGCTATTATGGTAATGCTCCTAAGCTTCAGGAAGAGAAAGAAACAAAAAGTCTGTAAACTCTTATCCTTATATAATTATTTTATTTATTTCTAACTAATGAAATCCTTGATACCATAATTCAAAAATATTTCTCTTATCTGCAGTAGCACTTACGTATACAAACCATGGAATACTGATCATGTGTCGCTTAGAAAACCTTTCTTTGTGTCTTCATCTCTGTAGTTAAAATATGAGCTTGATAATGGAGATATGCTTTATTCCTTTTACCATTCATAGTACACCAAAACAAAGCCAGCCTTTTCATTATTTGTTTTACTGGGTGACTTAACTCATCTAACGTTAGAAAATGTTACCAACTTTAGAAACCTTATTTCTTTTTATCATGTATGTATTGATAAAATGGTTTAAATTATATCTCATATTTTTCCAATGATAATTCTCCCCATCTGAACTAATTTTGATAATTTTCTTTATCTTTAATTTTAATAATAAAACAGCAATCTATCATTCTTTTGCTTCACTAGTACGTTATTCATGTAACAATTCATCAAATCCTATGGATTCTATTAATTTACCAAAAGTTTTATATGTATCTCTAGAGATTCAAATTTAATTAAATAGGTCACT
This sequence comes from Pteropus vampyrus, assembly GCF_000151845.1. Lineage (NCBI taxonomy): Eukaryota > Metazoa > Chordata > Mammalia > Chiroptera > Pteropodidae > Pteropus > Pteropus vampyrus. Next base: position 5,554,178 of record NW_011888791.1, read on the forward strand.
ACTGACTTCTAAAATTCTATTTTAATACATACTTTTATATATCTGACTTATACATTTTCAAATCGGTAGTCTTTTTTTTTTTTTTTTTTACTAAATGGCACCATATTTATCAACCACTTCCTATAATTGTATTTTAGGCATAGCTTTGAACCAATTACATTTTTTGGAATATACTGCCCCAGAAGGGCCTCTCTTCTGTTATCCTGCCTCTATTTTATACAACATTAAAATATTTGATTTAGAGCAGCAAAATATTCACTGATACTTTGACCATCCACAAATAATGTCATTCTCTCCTCCTCACGCCCCCACTCCCCCGCCCTGGCCAGGCTTCTTTCATGATCAAATACTGAATTTTGTCTTTTTTTTAATCAACTGAAATTACTACAGATTTTTCCTTTGTATCCATTCATTCAATTAAATTAATTTTTGAATACTTTTATTATTAGATGATTCTTACATTCTTTGGGCTAAACTGCATATTCTATTAATGAATTTTATATACTGCATTCAGTTTGCTAAATTTTTGTAAAAATGTTTGCAAAACATTATTCGGGAGGAGTTTTTGTCTGTAATTTTCTCTTAAATATCTTTGTCTGGTTCGGGAATCAAAGATATACTTACCTAATAAAATAAACTCAAAATACTCTTGCTCCTTTATTTTATGGAATACTTTGCATATTATTAAAATTCCTTGAACATTTGGAATTCATTAATGAAGGCAAATGGTCCTGTAGTTATCTTTGTGGGAATCTTTGATAATTAAAAATTCAATTTCTTTAATATATGTAATGTTAATCATATTTTGTTTTCTGTTATGCCAACTATGTCTTTCAAATAATTATTCCATCTCATACAAGTTGTTGAATAAATTCACGCAATATTATTTATTATATTTTTATTATCCTGTTACTATGTATAGAAACTGTGGTTATATTTATAGTTTCATTCCTTATCTTGGGTAACTTATAGCAAGATGCTTTCTAGAGGATTATAAATTATATTAAATATTTCAATAATTTAGTTTTCACTTTGTAGCTATTTTCTACTGTTTGTTCATTTTCAGTTTTAATGATTTTCGCTCTTATCTGTATTTTTTATAGATTGTAAGTTAGAAGCATAGTTTATAAATTTTACATAAGTTTAATTTTTAAACATAATTATTTAAAGCTTTAAAGTTACTCCGTAATGAATAAATAAATAGCTGCCTTCTACACATTTTGATATTTTGTGTTTTTACCATTATTCATATCTAAAAATGTTCTAATACTTCTTGTGACTTTTTAACTTATTTATTGCATGAGTCATTTTGTTTAATTCTCACAAATTTAATGTTTTTCAAAATATCTTTCCATTATTAATTTCTATTTTCCATGTGGTCAGAGAATATACTCTAATGAGTTCATAGTGATATAAATAAGTAATTAAATGAATAAATAAATGAACATAGATGTAGATATTTAGGAAAAAAGACAAATCTACTTTTCCAAAAAATTCCAATAATTTGTGTAGATAATTTCCCTCAGGAGATAGAGCTTAACTCCCCATACCTTTTGAATGTGGGTCATACCAAATAGTGGCTTGCTTTCAAAAAAGTAGAGTTTGGGAGAGTGAGGAGTGCCTTTACAGTGGAAAAAATTTGTTAAACACAACTTTGACCAGTTGATGGAGGTCATCATCATCAATAACAAGTCATGTTGCATGTGCCCATGTTATGACGTGAATAAAATTATACTTCACAATCTAAAGCTCTTTTTGTACAATCTATTTCCTTTTACCCCTAGTTTTACTAGTATTAAACCTACATTGACAACATGCAGACTTTTCTTACTTATTTCTAATGATCCTCCCTTTTATTATTCACGAGTGTTACCATGAGTAAATATTCTGAGCTTCTAACTTTGTTTTGGGTAAATATTCTGGAGGAGCCAAGTGACATTCACTTTTAATGTACTAATTGATATATTTGTGTTCAAGTCTACTAAAATGGCATTTTTCTATTTGCCTGTCTGGTCTCACTCCTGCCATCTCTAAAGTGAACTATTTTTAGTATTACATTTTATTTCATCTGTTGATTTTTTAGTCATATCTCTTTGTTATTTATTTTGTAGTTTCTCTTATATATTTTTAATTAAATCTACTTTCAAAAATAATCTACCACTTTAGCAACAAAGCATCTTACAAAATACTTCAAGTTACCACCTACCTATTCTTTGTGACTTCGTTATGTATTTAATTCTACATATGCTATAGATCTCAC
>NW_011888791.1:5556487-5579762 GCF_000151845.1 Pteropus vampyrus
TACAATCTATTTCCTTTTACCCCTAGTTTTACTAGTATTAAACCTACATTGACAACATGCAGACTTTTCTTACTTATTTCTAATGATCCTCCCTTTTATTATTCACGAGTGTTACCATGAGTAAATATTCTGAGCTTCTAACTTTGTTTTGGGTAAATATTCTGGAGGAGCCAAGTGACATTCACTTTTAATGTACTAATTGATATATTTGTGTTCAAGTCTACTAAAATGGCATTTTTCTATTTGCCTGTCTGGTCTCACTCCTGCCATCTCTAAAGTGAACTATTTTTAGTATTACATTTTATTTCATCTGTTGATTTTTTAGTCATATCTCTTTGTTATTTATTTTGTAGTTTCTCTTATATATTTTTAATTAAATCTACTTTCAAAAATAATCTACCACTTTAGCAACAAAGCATCTTACAAAATACTTCAAGTTACCACCTACCTATTCTTTGTGACTTCGTTATGTATTTAATTCTACATATGCTATAGATCTCACAATCCATTGTTATTTACTTTAAAGAGTCAGTAATGTCTTAAAGATATTTAAAGATATAGATAGATAGATAGATAGATAGATAGATAGATAGATAGATAGATGTACATAGAGACATGAACATAGATGTAGATATTTAGAAACATTTTTAAGAATATGTTCTTTATATTTACTTACATATTTGCTTTTTCTGGTGTTTTTTACTCCTTCATTTTCTATAGATTGAAGAACTTCTTTTAGCATTTCTTATAGTACAGATTTGCAGTAGATATATTCTTTGAGCTTTTGCTTACCTGAACATATCTTTATTTTACTTTTACTTTGAAAATATATTATCTTTGAATATAGAAATCTTTATGCATATTTATTTATTTTTAACACTAAAAAGATGTCATTCCAACATCCGATTTCAATCCTTTCTAGTAAGAAATCAGCAATATTCTTAATGTTGTTCCACTGTATGTAAAGTCTTTTTCTCTCTTAGTGTTTTTATATTTCCTCTTTTCCTTTGGTTTTCAGCAGTTTGACTATGCAGTGCCATATGTAGTTTTATTATATACAACATGCTTACCCTCTGCATTGATATCTTATCAATTTTGAAAAAAGGTTTTTGTTCTTGTCTCTTTAAATAATTTATCTGCTACATTCTTACTCTACCTTCTTGGGCTCAAAATAGATGTGTTAGACCATTTTATATTGTCTCCAAAGTCTTGCAAGCTCTGTTTTCTTATATATTCACATATTACTTTTGGTATTTCAGTTGAGACACTTTCTATTGACCTGTATTTAAGGACACTGATTCACTGATTTTTTTTTTTTTTCTCTCTCATACCCAGGTAACTGATAAGCTCATCAGAGGAATTCTTCACTTCTGTTACCATATTTTTCATTTCTAGCATTTGTATTTGACTTTATTCTTTTATAACATCTATCCCTCTGCTGATATGTCTCATCTCTTTGTACTTGTTGTTATCTGTCTTTTGTTCTAAATTCTTTAACAAATTTTTTATATTTACTTTTAAATGGCTGGTCTTTTCTCTAAGACCCTATTATGTTTACTTTTAAATTGCTGATTGATAATTCCAACATTTCATGACTGCTTCTTTGTTGATTATGGGTCTCATTTTTTTTTTCTTTTTTATGTCTAATGAATTTTTCTTAAGTACCAGTTTATGAGAAAAATAAATACTGAAGTAAATTATATTTATGCCTAGAAAAGAGAATACTAATTCCTCTGAGTTAATCTCATCTATAGTTGAACTTGTTCTAAAATTTGTTGTTGCTTTAGTTAGACTTAGTTCACTGAGATTTCAAATTATTTGGGGGTAAGTTCAGAAGTTTTCTTAGCAGACTTGAGATCTGAACGACTGGACCATTTCTCTGTTTTCAGGTCCTCTGACTTCATCAGGGCCCACGCTCATGTACCTTGGGGAGTTTTATCTTATCCCTTCCCACACACAGCCACATATGACTTCTGCCTCCTGCTCATTATAACACCCAGAGAATCTGTAAGGAGTCCTTCCTTCTTCTGCATGGTCTTCTGATTTTAGGAACTTCTCCACACCTCTGCCTTAAGGATTATTTTCAGTTGGCCTCCAGGCATAGACAGATACATTGCCCCCTTACTTTCTCAGTAGAAGGTAGCAAAGGCCTGGAGACATTCCCTCAGTTAATCCTCTTGCCTTTACATTTTAGCAGACCCATCGTACCTGAAGTGCCTAAGGTTTCTCTGAGTTCTACTGTCCAGCCCTCAGTCTTTAGCAGCCAGTACATACCTGATTCTCATGTGGAATCTGTCTCAGCTCTCCTGTGTTGCTCATGGTCTTTCTCATGAATGTTCAATGAAACTTGTGGAAAAAAGTTGGCAGGTAGTTGCAGATTTTCTTTGTCTCTGCCTCCCTGGAATTCTAAACTGTCATATCAGCCCACTATCAATCTTTAACAATGTATTAAAAGTATAACTGTTTTCTCCTTAGTCACAGCTATGATGGCTTCTTCTTCCTCCTGCTGTTTCATGACATGCAAAAGCAGCCGTGGGTCTCTATTTTTCTAAGTCTAGCTAGTCACTTTGTGGGTGATAATTCAATAGGTTGCTTTGCATGCTCATATCTCTGATGAGCTTAAGAAACTATGACTTGAAGGTTCTTATTACTAAGGTAGAAGGACATCCTCTTATAACTCTATATATCACAAGTAGATGCAGAGATTCTCATCTTTTATTTTTAATGGACTCATACCTTCAATAACATACTCAAACAATGATTAATGAAAAATTCTTTTAAAAATATTTGCTATAAATTTTTCTTATTCTAGAAGTTAACTACTTTTAATTCCTCTAAAAATATTGATACCCACCTTTGATATTTCATATATATATATGTATATATATATACATATATAATTTCTAGATCCTGGATTTATTAAGTCTTAAGCAACAAATCCAATATACAATAGCTAAAGTAGCAGACATGGCTAACCACTAAGAGAATATTCTGCTTTCCCATGAGAGTTACAAATGATATTTCACTATATATAAAACTAGAACAATATTACTATGGATCTAAGAGAAGATAATGAATTCTGAAATATAAATTACAAAAGTCCAGGTGAGATTAAGTAATCGTGAGGACACAAAAAATCTTGCTGAATACAAAGATTCATTGCTTAAGCCTAATCCTCAGGATAATAGAAAATTAGTGCAATTCATTAAAAAAATAACAAAGGGTCCATTTCTTAAACTTATGTAAAAAAATGTTTAAAGCTTGAGGAGAGCAAAAGAAATAGATCTGCTTGATATAATCTGAATATAAAATATTATCTGCATTTGGAGGAACAATCACCTTGAATACAATGTTGAAACTCCAAAATGATAAAATTACTAATAAATGGTTTTATCATCAAAATAGATATTAGTGAATTCCAAAATGCACGAAATCATCCCAATATAATAACAAATTGATATTACTATATTTCGACAAAGTATTTTTATTTTAAAAAATGCATAATTGTCCAATTAATCAGGAAAGTTCTGAGTTACAAATTAACAACCATGTAATTTAGAAACAATGGGGAAAGAAACAACTACTTGATTAAATGTAAGTATAGATATACAATAAATGTTGAATGAAAACTATATTTGTTATCAAAAATCGCTGATGAGTTAGTCCTTCAATACAAATGGGCTAATTATAACTGTAATGTAGATAAAAGAGAAGTAGAGAAACTGAACTTTAAAGTATTTACTACGTACCCATCACTGTTACATCACAACTTTATTTACATATCTCAACGTATATTTTATGGAACTCATGGCTCAGAGGTCAATATCCTGGCCTAAGTCAAATACTAGTAGGTTTTGGTTTCAAAATCAGGTGTGATTGATTTAATAGCATGTTCTGAGGGGGAAGGAAAGTGGAGGTGATAGGATCGGAATGATAAGAAGAGGACTAATTTCAAAGGTAGTAAGTTTTCCGTGAAACTACAGAAAGCAGACAGAATGGGGAGAGCCATCAAACAGTACAATTCTCTCAGGAAAAATTAAATCAATTCTTGGCCACAGAAAAAAAGAATACAAATATCCTGGCAGCTCTACACACCAGTTATCTAATATAGAAACAACTTAGGCAGGGATTTAAAATATTACCAAATCGCTGAGGGCTACGGCTGGAAGCATCAATCGAATGAGGCATAAAAATGCCTCATAGTTGAGCCTAGGGACTCTTTATAAAATAAACTTTGGTTAAAACATAGCTAGAAATCAGCAAATAGCTTAGATATCCTTTAGCAAAGCTCAAGGCAATGAAAGAGTTGACTGTGTTCAGATATTGAATATCTTGACATCTCCAAAATATTCAAGTAGTTAAGGCTGCAATTTAAAGACATAGAATGACCTTAAAATGCAAGTCAGCTAGAGAAGGAAAAACCTTCTACTTTTCTGAATAATTGTCTTCTTCATGCCACTTATTGCCTCTGAACATTCCTTATGAAATTGAGTTAACTTTATGCATGTTAACATTCTCAACTCAGTCTACTAGTCATAATCTTCATAATATATAGTGGATCAAAAGAATGTTCTACATTTGGAAAACAGCTTTTACTTATGCCATCTAAACATAGCTGTTTGAATGAGAAAAATTAATAGCTTTTTAATCTATGCTATATCATATGACTTAAGGGCATAATTGATTAGAAATATAATTTTAAATGTTAGAATTCAAACATATTTATTTAGATAAATACATTCATGCATATGTGAAGTCAAGTACAAAATTAAATGGAAATTATTCTATGATGCTGAAACTTTGTAATATAGTTATGAAATATGGAAGTTTAAATACTGTCTTTAAAGAGGATTATTATCTTTAAAAGCTTTGACTATGAAAATCAGCAATAGACATCAGTATGTTTTTAAGTATGATGTTTCTTCAAATATGGATCCTAGCAGAATCAAATCTAATAAGTTATAGGCACAATTCTTTTTCTCACATAGAAATCTTGTTAATACAGATAAAATTGATTTTCAAAGTGTGTGGATATATCTGTGAAGCTTTCATTTTTTATTCATGGTGAATGATTTGTCTGCAAGTAACAGAGAAACCAATCAACAGACAATAAAATATTTTTTATTTCACTTTATGAGAACTCAAAATTAAAGTGCTTACTCTTTCCATTACATAACTCAAAAAATCAGGAATCTGAATAGGTGTCAGTTAAAATTAGCTTTGGAATTAAGGGACAAGAAACCCAAAATTAAAATGAGGTCAAAATATAGGAATTTAATTCTTTATTACATAAAAGCTCAGGTACATGGTCATGGCCTTAAATGTGCTCCACAGAATTGGTGATCCAGCCTTTTTCTATCTTGTTGCACCGTTTTGTCTGGCTTCCATTCCCAATTCCCCTTATAGTCTATAAGCTTTGCTAGAACCATGTTATCTGCTTTCTAGATAACAAGAGAAAAGATGGAGAAAGAAACAATCAGAAGTTGTATAACTTTGGTCAGAACTTAATAACCTGACAGCAACTAATCAAGAAAGGTTGTTACATATTGCCTTTATTCCAACCAGCCATGAGCACAGCTAACATTGAGAAAATCTGTTATAAAAAAAAAAAAAGTGTGAAATACTCGTTTCTTCCACAATATTCCTGCAATTTTCTTCTTACTTCCTGAAATATCAAATGCTTGCGACAGCAGCAGCAGCAGTCATATATTCAGAGGATTTCATTCAATTGCAGGAGGCAGGAGAAGCAAGAGCTATATTCACATGCTTATCCCCTTATTATCTAAGAGAAAACTCTTTCCCAGTGCTCCCTCAGGAGACCTCCAATTACAACTCTGGACAGAACTAGGTTATATGCACACCTGTAGCTACAATGACAGTTGTGAAAGCCAGGATCTGTCCAGGAGAATGAAATTAGCTTGAACAATCAAGACCAAGGATAATTAATCCTCTTAGAGTGGGAACATTGGAATCAAAACAAAGTTAGTGTTTCGTTAGTAAGCAAGACTGAAGAATAGCTATTGACTAAGGAAGGCACAATGTTTGCCATGATGACAATGTTTTCCGTGTGCTATTAAAAACTTGATAACATAATAAAGACAAAATTAAGAACACTTAGCACACATTATCAGTTTTGGAAAGTGGTAATAATGGAGAAAGAAAGAGAGAGAGAGAGAGAGAGAAAGACAGAGAGAAAGAAAGGAAGGAAGGCAGGAAGGAAGGAAGGAAGGAAGGAAGGAAGGAGACATTTTAAATAAAAGACTGAGTCACAGCACAAGACAAACAGAACAAAAGACAAAACAAAATATAGAAACAAATTCATAAGGAAATATAGGATTTGATAAAGGATTCAAGGTTATAATACTTTTTCATAAAGTAGTGTTGGAATAAGTGACAATAAATTTAGAGAAATAATATCTTTTATATCTGTGCCTCATACCATAACCAAAATGAGAAAAATAGATTAAAATGATAAACAATAAACATTCTAGAAACACTAACAAAACACGGATAAATTTTTAAAAGAAGATGTGCTAACTGTTCTGGTGGAAGTTTTCTCTATGCATAGGTAATCAGAGTCAAGGGAATGCAGTAAATAAATATAAATTATCACACTCTCAGCACTCTATAAGAAAGCTCAAGATAAATCCTGGCAAGAGAGACACCTCATCCTTATTTTTTTTTCCCTAATGATAATAATTTGAATTCTCATCAACTATTTAAAATACATGTAAATAGGTACCTCTTTAAGATTCAAAAGTTTTTTTTCTTTTTCATCTTAAATGCATATTTCCATTGTATTTACACCACTAAGTTGCATGCTAATACAATATCATTTCATGCTTAAAGTTCTTATACTGAATATCCCATTTTAATTGTCACAAAATATGTATATAAATTAAAATTTAACATTTTGCTATGTAAATCTTAATTAAGTTGTTTTTATTCTGGATTGAGTTGCATTATAATTCTTTAGTACATAATTGATTTTAGCACAAATATACTACAAATTTAACAAGAAATTTTAACATGAAATTATTTTTTCAGAATGCATATTTTAATTAGATTTAAAAAGCACTTTTTTCAATTGCTGAAATTATCCATGGATACATAAGAATTATCGTTGGAATATGACAGTTTAAAAGAAATCCTACTGATATTTTTTGTTTTATTATTTGAAGTATTGAAGACATTTGTTTGTATGGATAAGTTCATAGGAATGAAAGGGGTTTTATTTTAACAATGTTACTCATGATTACATGCCAAAATATCAATAGTCTACGATCAAAAATAATTCTTAATTATTAATCAAATGGCAAGTTAAATGGGTTACACTTCAGATTTGTGGAAAACAAAGAGCATGAAATAACTTGAATTACAATTTACGCCTGCTCTGTTATTAGCTTTAGTCATTGTCTTGATTTGGGGGAGGTGTGATGCTTAATTTTATGTATCAGCTTGACTGGATAAGCACATGATCATTTATCATATTTGTTATAACCAGAGAGCTGATAAAACATTATTTCTGGGTGTGTCCGTGTGAATATTTCCAGAAGAAAGTAGCATTTAAACCATAAGACTGAGCAAAGAAAATTGCCCTCCCCAATGCAGATGGGCATCATCTAATCTGAGGAGAGGCTGAATAGAACAAAAATGCAGAGGAAGGGTGAATTTGCTGTCTTTGCTGAGAGACATCCCTCTTCTCCTGTCTTCTGATATCAGCTGTCCTGGTTCTTGGGCCTTAAGATTTGCACTGGGACTTACACTATCAGCTCCCCCACTTCTTAGGCCTTCTGACGCTGACTGAATTACACCACAGATTTTTCTAGTTTTCTAGGTTGCAGATGACAAATCGTGGAATTTCTTGGCCTCCATAATCATGAGAGCCAAATCCTATTACATATATATATATTGTGTTTCTCTAGAGATCCCTGCTAATGCATCATTACAATCAACCTAAGTATAAAATAATCATAAAATGATTATAACTTATGCCAAAAAGGCACTTGGTTAAATTCATTAGCCATGCAGACTGAGTGAATTAGGTGGGAGAATAACCAAGAAAAACAATATCAACAACCAGAAACAACAACACAAACAAACCTTTTATTAAACTAGGAATTGTACATCCATTTGAAATGGACACTCAGTGGCATTCTGAACTGTGAAACACCAGAAGCATTCCAATTAAAATCTGAAACACTATTACTAACATGTTTCAGTTTTATAATGAAAATTTCCCCAATGAAATCTCACAAAAAGAGAGAAGTGGAGACTCATACTGCTAGAAAGAAGCAATCAAAATTATCATCACTAGCAGATTATATGATTTCTCATTTACTGATAAACTCAAAACGATCAAAATAAAAGAGAAGAAGACCTAACAAGCAATTTCGGCTGGTTTATCAAATGAATAAATTAGCATTTGAATCAACTTAGTAAAGAAGATCACCATCACCAGTGCAGGTGGACAGCAAACAAAAAGGCAGAGGAAGAGCAAATTTACTCTCTACTAGAGGTGCGACATCCATCTTCTCCTGCCCTTTGACCTCAGGTACTCTTGCTTCTCAGGCCTTCAGGTTTGCACTGGAGCTACAACATCGGCTTTCCTGGGCCTCCAGCTTGTAGACTCCAGATTATAAGACATCTAAGCCTCTGTAATCATGTGAGTCAATCCTTCATAGTACATCTCTTTCTATGTTTCTATATATCTCTCTCTATAAATATATATGTAATCCATAGGTTGTTTTTCTGGAGAATCCTGACTAAAACAGGAGAGATACTCAAAAATGTTCAATCAAGACTTTGCAAATGATCATTTATCGTACTTGCTATTCTTTCTCTTTCTTAGACACATCTTGTTAACTTCATAGACTAAGAAGGGTTTTATTCGTAATTTATTCTCTTTGCTTTTTTGACTTGTTCTCTGCTCTGGCATAATGACTTGTATCGAGTTGTCAGTGGGCTTCCAGGCCTTGTAATTCCTCTCTGGCTTCAGCCCATAGGAAACCCTACCAGATCATTGAAAGGAGAAAAGTGAGTGAAATCAGGGTATTTATTCTCTTGGATCCTTCCCCTTCCAGACTGCCTCAGAGTGTCTGTGTCCATAACCAAAGGTCAGTGCTCATTTACAAGCAGACTTGTCTACAAGATTAACTCTCCTTCCAGGTTTCAATAAACTCTCCCTTCCCTTGTCCCTTCGGTTAAGTGGTGATGACAGCTTCACTGCTGCTTGGCCCTCATTTCCATTTTACTCTGTGTGATTCCTCTATAACTCCACCGTTCCCCTTTAATTAGTTACTTTGTAAATAAATTATCCTCAGAAATTCTAATTTAGTGTGTCATCTGTTGAATCTTGACTACTACAGAGTTGGAATAATGAAGATATTTTAATTCAGTTATAGTTTTATTAACTTAATATTTTAAATGTTCTTATCTTGAACTTTAAATATTTTCTGCCAGATATTTTGGAGCTGCAGATTAAGCTCATTCAATTTATGAAAAATGTCCACAATACAATCCCATTAGCAAAGCCAGTTCTCATTTTCAAACCAAATATCCAGTTCTCTTTGTCACATAAAGCCTGTTTCATTTACCAATTTACATAAATGTGTTATATGTTTTAAGGAATATTAGTAAAAATATTGAGAATCAAATACTGGCACTCATCTTGAAAGACAGATTAGTGAACATTATGCACTTGAGATTGAAATGTTGTATATTTGATATAATGAGTTTATCCATTTTGAGAATCAGAAAATATATAAATATGCTATTTCTCATTTGTTAATTATAATAGGCTATGCAATGTCTGTAGCTAAAATTTGTCACTTATGAAGAAGCATGATAAAATACATAATGTTCCTTTGATAAACTTGTATGGGTGCTTGTATTTTTGGCTTTCAGAATGATTAAATAAGTCAAGAATAAAAATCAGAAATAAATTCATTTCGTTCATTATATACATCATAATCATACTTTCTTATATAATGAAAGAAACAATTATCTATTGCTAAAACTAATAGAGGACTGATAGAATACAATTTGCAAATTAGAGATAGAAGAAATAATATATTTTATGAGTGTAAATAAGATAAGAGTTTCCTGTCATTGGATATATAGCTTTTGATATAATTTAATTAAATAGATTTTAACTTCCTTATTAAATAAGCTGAAACTACAAGTCAAAAAGAAACCTCTCTCTCTCTCTCTCTCTCTCACACACACACACACACACACACACACACACACACACGTTACATTGAGACCTTTTACCTTGCGAAATTTGCTATACAACATCCCAAATACATTTTTAAATATCTTTTTTACTAGACTACATCAATTCTCTAGTTTGAAAGTGCTTCCATTAAGAGGAAGAGTACTGAGAATAGCTTAAAAGAATTGCTTGTGTTTAAATTCCTAGAGTCATAGAGATGGAAGATGCTGTTAGCATTCAGTAATTTTTTAATGCTTTTTCTTGAGCTCACAGAACTCTCAAGTGTGATGCATTCCTTACTAGTTGTCAGGGGTCAGAAGAGGTGATATTGTTAAAGGAAATTTGTCATCATACTTGCCACTCCCTCTGCCATATATCAGATTCATTATATTGTATAAGAGGTCAAATGTCCCCTTTCAATGAGCATCTTTTGTATGCTTCACATACTTCACTATTAAAAGGCATATTTATGATAGAAACAGACAGTAAGCCCTATGGGTTCAGGGTGCATTAATTAAATCATTAAAAGAAGTTGATTTAGTTTGATGTCTTGAAGGTAGTCAAATAATACATTTTCGTGGTTCATGTAGCCTCAAAAATCTAAAACATCATTTTTAAAAAACTGTCTTGCAAGATCACATTTGAAAAGTGTGTAATAAAGGATTTAACCTTAACTGAAGAGAGGTCTGGCCCTTGCCCTCAGTAGTTAGGCAGTGGAAGGTGATCTCCAGGCCCTTAGAATATCCTCTCAGAAAGATTATCTTTACTTACCTGGAGGTCTTTGCCACTGGATGTATAACAGTGTGAATTATGATAAGGACTTTGGGCCATATGCTATCCACTGCATCTTCAGAGAACTGGAGACTAAAGGTCAGCCATGTACAAAGTCAAACGTGGTAAAAACTAAAGCTTGGGAAGAGGGTCCCTGGTTGGCAATATTCTGCATGTACTGCTGCATGTTGATGTCAGGAAGGTAATGCATCCTAAAGAAAATGAAAACTTCATGCACAGAACCCTCTCTGACTCTGCCCTATGTGTCTCTTCCCTTGGCTGATTTTAATCTGCATTGTTTCCCTGTAATAAAGTATGCTATGAATCTAAAAGCTTTCAGTAAGTTCTATAGGTCTTTTTAATAATTTATCAAACATGAGAGTGGCCTTGAGAAACCCTAAATTTGCAACTGGTGTTAGAAGTAAGGACGGTTTTGTGGACGTGCTTCCTAACTTGACGGAAAATATCTCACATATCCCCCCTTTCACATAATCCCCTTAGTGACAATGTACTGCATACAGGACATTAAATGCATGTAAAATGTCCAACTTGGATCCTTAGCATGAAGCTGAGTGTAATAATGAGCTGTCCAGCTACTGAGAGATCATAGGAGATAAGATTTTCTTAGAGCTGTTTTCCCCAAAGGTACCAGCTACTGGGAAAAAAAAAAAAAAAGAGGAAACACTGGGTCAGAGAAGATATTGCTGGCAACTTCTGCTGTGACTTGTGCTGCTGGTGATTGGGGCATTCACCGGGAGGAGTCAAGCTGAAGAGACATTATGAGCAGAAGGAGCCTGGTAGTCTCTACCATCCCAAGGTGTAAAACAATGACCATCTGGGGAACACGATAAAAATGCCTAGGCTTTAAAATATTTCTTCAAGAAGGAAAACTTGACCCTCCAGTAAACCTAATGGGCTTGGAAATATTGTAGAAAAATTACAGAAACTTGAGGTTGTAGCCTAGTATTTGGATTTTTATTAGAAGACGTAGTCTGCTAAAAGAGCCCTGTAGTGTTTTTTTTCTAACCGGATTTTACATAAAATTAAAAATGCATTCATCCAGAAAATAATTTCCTCCTAAGAATTACAAAGTACTTAACACCTTATAATTAAGCTAAAGTTTAAAATTTATATATATACATATATGAATACACAAATGTTTGAAAACAATCCTAATAAATTAGTAATAATATTTAAGTTACAGTATAAACTGTAATTTACATTTGACAGAATGGTTTAAAAGTCTAGGTAAATCAATGTAAGCTTAGCTAAAAAAAACAAAACAGAACTAAGTTCCATTGAAATTACCTTGCTTGCATGACAAATGTGAAGATGTAGCATAGTCTGGTGAGTCGTGTTTAACTATTTATACAATAATTGGCTTTTAGTAAGAAGCAGTTTACTTTGAGCTTAAGAGTGAGTATCAAAATGCTCTGTCAACAATAAAGAATAGGGCTTTAGTACTGTGAGAGAAGTTAAGGAAATAATGGAAGAAAATGTATTAAAATATATGGATTTTAAATATGTAATATTAATTCAGGCAACACATATTTAATCAGTTTACTGTTTAAAGATCCTGTGACAGTGAATTTCTGATCATTATTTTTATATAATAAGATACATTTGTACGCTGTGTCCCTGATAGACTTCAAAAATATGTAGGCATGCAAATGAAAGTTATCTCAGCTTATTACCCAAGAATTCTCAGAGTATCGAAGTTGAGGGGAGAAAATTAGCCACTGAACATGGTACTCAAGGACCTGTCATGGGAGAAAAAAATGAGAATACATTGGTAACAATGAACAATAATTGCTCTCTGATTGTAAGTAAGCTAAGCCTATTTCATAGGCTGCTTCACAGAAAAAAAAAAAGTTAGTGTCAAATATAATATTTGATCAAATTGGTGAATTACATGAAGCACTATTTAGTTGTACAACTGACCTTTCTACCACTCTCCAGTGGCAGGAAGGGAGTGGAGATGAGGAGTTTGTATTTGCATATTTAGAAGCTTTCAGAGAAAATTGTCTTTAAAAATGAAAAGATAAAATTAAGAGCTGTATATGTTTCTATGATGCTAGAGATTACAGCTACCTTCCTTTGGCTTCTGGAAGTTGGCTTATTTTAACTGCAAGGTTGTAACTTGGCATGATACATGTTTCTGAATGGGTATAATAGATTTTTGCAATGTTCTCATACTTAGAGATGTTGTGAATGACAAATAGAATGACAAGGATGGTTAAATAATAGCTCACCAAAAACATTCAAGGCAACCAACTGGTAAAGAAATGTGACCCAATATTTCAACGTGGTTCGTAAATCATTGCACTTTAGAAGTGGATTGTGGGGGCTTGTGGTGGAGGAAGAAAAAGAATAGGAGGCTGATAACACAGAGACCAGAAATAATAAAGCTATAGGCATTTCAAGTGATTTAAATAACTCCTTTTCATCAAATTTCACCTGTGTATACGAGGCAGTGTTGTTTAACATAACAGAAGTAACTTTATTATTGCAGGTTCTTTCAGAGAGAGGTAAAGCTGAGCACTTCTCCAAGCAGCCTTATCTCTGTGAAGCAGCAGCTCTGAGAACATAGGCGCTCCATCTAGGTTATAGTCTCTGATCTTAGCAGCTGAGGAACAATTGAAGTGATAGACTCCTAACCTCTAGGGAGCTGAAGCAATCAGACAGCAAAGAAATAAACACTCAGCAGAAGTAACTCATTGCATCATCACTGTTTACCTACCCAGAGTTCTTTGGAAATTATACATTATCGGTTTCAAATCATATGCTTTAAGTTACCTGATGTTTGAAGCTGTTGTAGTATTTGGCTGGTAGCCTGAATGTTAGTGAGTTATAGATTCCAAGTGTTTTATGAATATTGTGCCTTTGATGTTTGTTTCATTTCATAATAATGGATGCTTGTGTTATTTAATGTATTGCATTTTGCACAATTCGCTCTATGTGAGCAAGCATGATGTTTACGTAAATGTTGTAAATAGAAAAAACTTTCGAAGAATTCTGTTTTAAATTGTTTAGTTGTTATTATTGCTTTAATGAGCAGTTTTTGTTTTTGTTTTTGTTTTTTCCTACTGTTTGCTCTGCTTAATGGAAAAGAGGAGCAGGTGTTTTTTTCTTCACACTTAACTAGTCTGATAAAACATCCAAGCTGGAACAGAGAGAATATAGAATCACTTGGGATTGATCAGGGGTCTGTACAATTCTTTTAGATATTCATTTTACTGATGTTTATGAGACATATAAAAATAGTCAATACTTTTTAATCTGTTTCCCATTTGCCCCAAGAATATTCACCAGCAACACTTGTGGCTACAGTGATTACCTTGAGATAACTTATGGATTACAGTCCTAACCTTACCCCAAAGTTTGCCATGAAATATTTTACTTTTATTATTATTTTCGCATCGCTCTACTATATTGGTAGTCTTTGGAAACAGAGGACATCATTCTATTTATAGCATGCTGTTTTTAGTAGTAGTATTTCCATTTACAAAACACAGTAATTCTTTATTGCAGAAAAATGTCAAATCCTAGAAAATGTAGCATTCCTAAGAGTGATGCTAAGATCGTTCTCAAACAGTTGTTAGCCAAAGATTCATTTGATGAATCTGATTTATGTATACATTTCTGTTACATTAGGGTTAGAGATAGGTTCTATTTAGAAATAACTCCAAGGACAGTTTTTATATTTTATTTTCACATTGAAAACCAGTCAGATTTTCTTCAGCCTCAAAGAGCGTGTTTATGTAAAATCAACGTTGGCAGCGAGCCGCTCTTTTTCTTTTTTTTTTTCCTAAATGGGAAATGGGTTAAAGAATGCAGATTGATATTATGTGATATAAAAATTCTGCTTTCCAAATCATGAAAAATTGATGAGTTAATAAAAGAGAGAGATAATTGTAAACTACGGGTTGGTGACGGTGAATAAAGGATTTAGAAGAGCATGTTAACAATGTGATATGTCAAGCCTTTCCTCCAGCTGGTATGCATATCACACTGGCTTCCCTCCATGTGCTAGCTGTGTGACCTTGGGTGAGTTCATTATAATTGTATATCTCCCAGTTTCCTCATATAAAAATATGCATAAGGAGATAAATAGGCTTTTGTGAGGAGTAAATGAGATAACCCATATTAACAGCCTAGAATCACACCTGACACATGGTAAGTGCTTAGAAAATGCTAGCTATTATCTCCACCCAAATTTCCTTCCTAAAAGTCACCAAAAAAGAAAAAAAAACAACTTATCTAAATTATAAATCCAGCCATTCTAATTCTAGAGATTTAGTCACTGGAAAATGTCTATTTTGTTCAGTAAAGTCTGTTGTGCTGTTCATAATAATTGCATATAACACCTAGCAGTCTGTGTTCCTTCTAGTTTTCAATGACAATCTTGCAAGTTTCAGAGAGTATAACACAATATTCATGAGAGAAATAAAATTTATGCTCAAATTAGAAAACATTTGGCAGATGAAGAGACTTTTGAAGTCTTTTGTAGTGTTGGCACACATTGCCTATTTTGGATTTAATTAAGACTTCAAAAATTTAATTTTCTTAGAAGTAGTCTTCTTAATGTTCACATCCAGATACATTATTTTTATAAATAAAACTCTTTGCCTCGTAGGGTAGCAGAATATTCCACCCCAACATATGCCACTTTGGCATAAGGATAATTTCGAGCTGAAGGCAATTGAAAAGAAGCAGATAAAAGAAAAGCTCTCTGATTTGTTCTATATACCTAAAACAGGCCATAAATTTGCAAAGGGATCCCCCTTCCCCCTCTGTCCTGAAGGACAGATGTTAATTACAAGAGATAACTTTAGACCCTTATCAACCTAGAGAATGAACCAGAGGAATCTCTAACAAACCTTGCTAAAACTAACCCTTATCTACTATTAGTTTTCCATTTCCCTATATTTGTCTTCCCATAATTTGCCACCATAGAAACTCAAAGTTATTTTCCTTCTCTTTTTACTTCTCTAAAAATCTATTGTTCTTAAAGTGCTATTAAGCCCAAGTTCTAACCTTCCCTTGGAGTTACTCATCTCTTGGTAGTCTTATATATAAGCATGATGCACATGCTAATAAACTTGTTTTTCTCATGTTAATCTGTCTCTGGTCAGTTCAATTACAGGATCCTAGCTGGAGAACCTAGAAGGGTGAAAGGAAAATAATTTTTTTCTCCTCCACATTCTTTTTGGGAAAAGTTTGGTGTTTGTAGTGTGTTATATTCTAAAACCATCTTAATTCCTAGTTTAAGAAAAGGTCATTGTTGCAAAATTTTAAAGGGTTATAGTAGGGCTTTATTTGTTCACCCGTTAGTTGATACTTGAGATTTAATATTTAGTGTTTTATTTTACCTAGCAAAACTTTGATTTTTGTAAAACATCAACTCTTTCTGTGCAGAATATGTAGAGACTAATCAGCTGATTTCGGCCTCCTATACTTCAGTAACTGAGTTTATGCCACAAATTCTTTGAATGTTTAGAGATGTTAAAAAGGTATAATGCCAATGAAAAAATGATTGTTGATGAGTAGAAACGAGGCATATTGAGAAGCAAAGTATTACATAATGGGAATCCAAAGTACTAGAAAACATCTTCGCCTAATTCGTAATTCTCTAGGATTTGCCCTTCTGTATTTAGAGTCAGGTTGGGGAAAGGAGACCCCAGAGGCTACTGCAGAGGGACAGTGCTAGGACAGGAATGAAGTCCCATAAATTTAGGCACAAATAGAGGTACAGAGGAAACCAGGGACAAGAATAAAGCTCTACATTAATGCCATGCCGAGCTAGGTCTGAGCCTGAATGCAAAAGGAAAAATGTGCTCCCCAAAATATCAAATTCCACTTGTTGAACCAAGTGGAAAAAGTTAATAAAAGCTCTACAATAAAAGAAAAAAAGGTATAACTAGATATAATGCTCTATATTGCCCAATCAGTTCTTATGCTATTTAACAGCCCTCATTAATCCACCTCATGTGACATAACAGAATTGAGGCCCTGGCTGGAACTGGGCAGGGTAGCAGGGGGGTGAGTTGGAGGGTGCTCATTAGAAATAGCTATTCCTCTTGCATAAAACAGGGTTTTAAAACAAATTACAGCCTGTCTTTATTAACAATATTGTTCACCAAACATTTTTTTGCATAACATATTTATAAAATATTGCATTAAACTATCATTTAACTGCCAAATATTTTAGTGCTCCCTTACATTTTAAACTGAGGCAAGTACCTCACTTGTCTCACTCTAATCATGGCCCTGCTGCTCATATACAAATTTCCAGCTCAGGAGAAGGACTAAGCAATTATATATTTTGTGACAATTATATAACAATGATGCAAATAGAATTTTAGAACGTGTGATTCACGTCTTCTTTCTCATCTTTTTTTATTTTTTATTGTGTTTCTGCATTGATTAGGACCTCTATTACCATGCTGATTAAAACAGTGACATTCTTTCTTTTTCTCATATTAATATAGGAATTTCTCATATTCCTATATTAAAGGAAATAGTTCTAACATTTCACCATTATGATTCATTATTATTGTAGGATATTGTTAGTTTTTCAGTTTATAAGGCTATGAAGTCCATTATTATTTGGCTAACAGTTTTTATCAGATATATGTGCCAAATTTTATTAATTGCATTTTCTTCAACTATAACTGATATTTCTTTTTAATTTGTCATTATAATATAATTTACATTAATTGATTCTCTAATGTTAAACTATCCTATCATTGTTTTGGATCACTGTTGATTCAATTTCTCTATATTGCATTTAGAATTTTTCCTTCTAATAAACTTATTTCCTTTTATCATACTATCGTGTGATATTTATATCAATGTTATACTGACTCAAAAGGAGTTGGGAAGAATTCTTTCATTCTGTCCTTGGAATTTTGTATAAAATTTAAATAATTTATTTCTTAAAATTTTGATAGACTTCACTATAAAACCTTTGACCCTCTTGTTTTCTTAATGGCCAGATCTTTAAATTCTGGTTCTATTACTCTAAGACATTTGAATTCTTTGTAAATTTTGTAAAGTTACGTTTGTCTACGTATTTGTTCATTTGTTTCTGTTTTGAATTTTTTAGCAAAGATTTTCATGATTGTATTTCTTCTGTCTATTTTGCAAATTATACCCTTTAAAAAATAAGTTCGTATCAAAATTTAAATTTTTATTGGGATCAAGTTGTTCATAATATCCTCTTATATTTTGAACACCTTCAGGATCTATAATGACATCCTTTTTCATTCTTGATATTTTAATTTTGTGCTTTCTATATTTGTTGATCAGTCTTGCTAGAGGACTATCACTTTGATTAGCCATTTCAAAGAAAGAATTTGTCGCCTTTTTGATTCTCACTTTTGTTTGTTTTCGTTTTTGACTTTACGAATCATGGTCCCTGGGAAGTAGACTCCAGGTGAAATTTAGCATAGAAGTTTGATTAGATAGTGTTCTTGGAATTAATGCCCGCATGGGAAGGGAAAGGATTGAAAATCAGAGAAGCTGGCTTTTTACTCTTTCACAAGACAGACTCAGTCAGTCCCACAGAGAGTTCTGCAACTGGTGTAGCTTTTTAGAGTTTTTCTGAGTTAATGTGGCTGGGCCAGGACTTCGTACTCTTTCATCCCTTGCTGTTGAATGCTTCAAGGAAGGGGGAAAAACTTTTAGAGAGTCAGTTTTACCAGGCAGCAGTACTCGAACAGCTCACAGAATATTAATTAGTTTAGTAAATAGGTGATGAAGCACAATATCCACCTTAGAATATCCACTTTTAGAATTCATTCTATTCAAATCCACTTCCACATATGTGTTGGGAACAGCAACTTCATATTCTAGTGTGCTTTTAGTGTTTTTTTCTTTTTCTTTTTTTTTTTTTTCTGTTGGAAACATAAGAGGAAGGAACCACAGCCACCAATTTTGCAGCAGAGCTTGAGGCTGCAGTTGGTACTCAGCATCACCCCCCTTATTATGGACTAAATGTCTGTGTCTCCCCAAAACTTATTTTGAAGCCCTGTCCCTAATGTGATAATATTTGGAGGTGGGGGTCTTTGGGAGATAGTTAGGTTTATATGAGGCAATGAGGTAACCCCATGATGGGATTAGTATCCTAATAGAAAGTGGAAGAGATACCAGAGTGCTCCCTTGTACTCTCCCCGCTACCCTCCCTCTCTCCATTCTATCCAACCTCCATCATATGAGGACATAGCAAGGAGGCATATGTCTCCAAACCCAGAAGAGGGCCCTCACTGGGAACAGATTCTGCCAGCACCTTGATTTTGGACTTCTCAGACTTCAGAACTGTGAGAAATAAATGTTTTGTTATTTAAGCCACCCAGTCTATGCTATTTTGTTATAGCAGCCTGAGTTGGTAGAGACACTCCTTGACTACCCATTTGCATTCTCTTAGTCTTAAAAGCACCTCTGTTGATCTAGGTTGCTCAACTTTGGGTTACTCAGACCTTTGTCCATTAGGATTCTGTAGCCTTGGTCGCCATGTCTTTTCAGGCCACAGCTGTTGTATTATTGTTACCGTTGTGGGCGAATTGAACTTCAGTGTCGCCCCAATGGCAGGATGGGTGGTATAACGGCACAGAAGCATAATTGACATTTTCCTCAGTTCTTCCTCATTTATGCAGTGAAGAATCACAGTTCAATGAGATTTAGGAAAGATTTATTAAAAGTGTTAAGTAGCTAGTCAGATATGAGTGACAGGGGAACAAAGATACAGGGGCCCAGTCTAGAGACTGCCCAAAGAACACTCCAATGGTACTAGAATTCTGAGTACGCACATGCGCACTAGGCAAAGAGTTATATAGCAGCCAAGTGTCAATCAAAATGACCTCACTTGCCAATCACGCAGGAATGCCTTTGGAACCACCCATCATGGCCCATATATAATGTAGACATTCCCACTTCTGGGTCCTTCTGTGGCCTTTTTGTGGCCCCTATGTGTTGGTTATTGTGGTTTCAGCACTCTGTTACAGTTCTTCGGTGGGACCATGTGCCTCCTTGGGGCATACTTTGTCTTTCTAAAATATACTTTTAATAAATCTTTTCTAAATCTCACCGACCTGTGATTCTTCACTGCATCAATGAGGAAGAGGTGAGGAAAATGCTAATTACACTTTTGGGTTGTTATTCCTCTCCCTGCCCCTGTGCCATTAAGGTGACACCGAATTACAATCGGCCCCAATGGTAACAAAGGTATATTTAGAAAGACAAAGCACACTCCAAGAATTCACATGATTTAAGTTAAGAGAGAGCTGTAACAATCCCTTAGAAGTGATGGGTGGTTCCAAAGGCATCCTTAGGTGATTGGCAAGTGAGGTCATTTTCATTGACACTTGGCTGCTATGTAACTCTGCCTAGTACACATGTGCTTACCCATAATTCTACTACCATTGGGATATTCTTTGGGCAGTCTTTAAGCTGGGCCCCTATTCTTTTGTTCCCCTGTCACTCATGTCTGACTGGCTACCTAACATTATTACATTTACTCTCAAAATTGAGCAAAGGATTAACAAGAGACACCCAAGAGAATTATCTAATGTTAAACATATTCCTTTTTGTTCTCATCTTGTACAAGAGCTCTACCTTTTCCTGAGGTTTAGTCAATTAGCCTCATCGGTATGTTGACTTCTCATCTGGCCCCTTGGGGAAAAAAATAATTGACTGAAGTACTCAGGAAGAAGCCATAGGTTAAGTTCACTGGTATTTTTGTTGTGTCCTTAGGTAAATACAGTTCTACCTTTGTAAATCAGAACTTCTACACACAGAGAGTCCAGAAACATGGATCTTGGAAGCTCAGACTCCCCCGCTGAGTAACTGGGATAATATTAAGTGAGTTATTCTTATTACTAAGACCTTGATTTTCAGATCGAGGCTTTCTACCTTTTGGAAACACAACATCGTTATATGGTTGTTGATTTAGAATAATTATGAATCCTAGAAAATGACATCTCATCTTTATATGGTCTCAAGTCTGAGCTAAACACCTCACCGGAAACTTTAATTGGCATGCCATTCTTCTACCAAGCCAGCATAAAGTGACTGATTGGTCTCCATGTAGAATGGTGCTATTAGGGGACCTTGGTGTTTGTCTCTGCATGTCTGTATAGCATACAGTGGCGATAGATTAGTGTTGGAGAGAGGGAGACCATACTACTGAAATAATGCACAGACTCCCTCACACCACCATGGTTACCATGTTCAGAGGCCTATTATGCCAGAGCTTTGATTACTGTCAACTGAGCAAGTCATTTGTCAATAAGCTTTTATAGTACTTTAATATTTCTTCCATAAGTAGTGTACACTGATGAATGTGAACATTTGTAATATCTAATAAATGGGTTGAAATAGCATCCTCAGATGTGGAATATGCTGCCTCCTGTATCCAAAAAAAAGACTGGCTTATATTGTGCTTCGTTCTTATTGGTGAGAATTACAATAAGTAATAATATATCTTTTACTTTGTAGATGTCTCATGAAGCCCCAAAACATTGAATTCCTAAATTTCACTAACTTGTCAGAACTTATTCTTTGTAGTATAAGAGAGAGATCAATTTTTTTTCTATATTGATATCCAGTTGTTCCAGCACCATTCTTTCTCCACTATGTTACATTGGCAAATTTTATAAAAACCAACTGACTATATATTCATGCATATATTTCTGGATTATATTCTGTTCCATTAATCCAATATATGTCCTTATGATTAACTCTACTCCCTTCATCACTGTAACCTATAATAAGTCTTAAAATCAGGTACTGTATGTTCTTCAACATTGCTCTTGCTCTTTATTTTTAAAATTACTTTGACTATTTTATATTGTTTGCATTATATAGAAATTTTAGAATCAGCTATTTAATTTCTACAAAATTTCTACTGAGATTTTGATTTATTAAAATTAGTATTTATTACATTAACTCACCTAAATATAAAGATGTAGTTTTATTGTTTTCTGGATTATAATGTTTTAGATGAGAAATGTTCTAATATTCTAATTTAGATTCCTCCCTAAGTAATATCATTTTTCTCTAGATGCATTTTTTTTTCCAGGTTATGGTTAGGGTCAGCTTGATGCTTTAGAGGTTTGCTTTTGAGTTTTTTAGTGTAGGCTTAGAGGATTCTTTACCTAAGAATTACTTCATTTCCAGTACAAAGGCATGATCTCTCTGATGTCTCTACTTGATGTTCTGACTGGTTGGAAAGCAAACATTTCCCAGCCCTGTTTGAGCTCCAGAAATTGTTCACCTTAAAGCTTCCAGTTTACTATGTTTTCCTCATGCAAGTGCAACTTAGTAATTAGCAGCATATTCAAGGGGACCCCTATGTATGTTCCTGGAGCTCCTCCTTCAGGTACCTTCCTTTCTCTTTAGCAATCTGCTTTACACATTCCACACTCCAGTTTTCTCAGCCTTCTCTTACTCTGATCTCTGTCTCTGCAAATCAGTGAGATCATGCTAGGATTATCCTTCTGGACCACAGCTTAGAAAGAGCTCCCAGGCAGATCTCAGGGCTCATTTTGCTTGTTTCCTTTTCACTTGTAAGGCAGGGTAGATAGACTGGGTTCACCCCCTCCACCTCCATACATAGCTTTGGAAATTTTTCCTTTCTTCAAACCAACCCCTGTTTTAGCTTCGATAGGAGGAGATAAGCCCAAACAGGACTTTTCCAGCTTAGATGCCATCTTTGGCCAAGGCATAACTGTTGACTAATTATAATAGCATTATAATCTCATCTACATTACAAATATTAAGGCTCTCATCATGCATCTAATGCCATGACAGCTCCAGAAACACTATGAAAGAAAGAGTGGGGAGACTTTGTGGAAACGTGGAGTGAGAAGTGTCCCCAGATCTCTCCCCTTGAAACAACAATAAGCTGAACATCTAAAACTCAACAAAAAACACCCAAACTGCACACCAGCACGTCTGAGTGTGAGATCTGTGCATAAGAGATACCACAGGTAAGCATGCTGGGTGTCAGGCAGTGGACTGGGAGAAATAAAGAAGCTGTGTCTCACAGCCACTGGAGCTACTTGTAGGGGAAGGGGGAGGGGGAGAGGAGCAACGAGTTTTATGAACGGCACTGCCTGGGAGTGCTGTAAGCTCGACGCAGCTGGTGGCAGGGCTCAGTCATCAGAATGGAAAGCAGGAAAGTGGGATGGGGCAGCAGAGAAACAAGAACTGATATTTACCAGTTGCTGTTGCAAAACTGAAGCTGAGCCGAAGCCCCCAACTCCCAACACAGAGAGCCCCATACCC
>NW_011888791.1:5580819-5582034 GCF_000151845.1 Pteropus vampyrus
AAGATTCAGAACTGAAGTATATAACATAAAACAATGACAAAAAAAAATTCTGAGGGCAACGAGAGAGAAGAAAACAGTAACTTGCAAAAGAAAATGCATTAGATTATCATTGGGCTTCTCAGTGTAAACCTTACAATCCAGAAAGAAATGAAATCAAATATTTAAATTATTAAGTGAAAGGAACTACCAGCCTAGAATAATTTATTCACCTAAGTTCATCTTTAGATATAAAGAAAAAATTAAGACCTTTCCAGACATACAAAAATTGAGAGAATTCTCCACTATAAGACCTGCACTACAGGAAATACTGAAAGGGGTCAGCTCACTTAAAACAAGATGACGAAAACAAAACAAAACAAAATAAACCATTAATTAGGAGTAAAGTGACTATCAAGCATACAGAAGCAGAGGAGTGAAATCATTACTAAGAACAGGGTATTATAAGCTTAAGTAATAAGAAGAGAATTGCTATAGCAAGATAGTAAGAAACAATCAGCATACAAAGGGACAAATAGAAATAACAATGACTGAAAAGGGGAGGATTCAAAGATCCAAACTCACAAATGGGAACAGAGATAAGGCATGCGTAGAAGAAAATGGACAACCGTATATATGTATAACTATTCTTTACATATTTGTAATGGTAACCACACACCAAAGATTCAGAACTGAAGTATATAACATAAAACAAGAAGAACCAGAGGGAAAACTCACAGAAGCCAACCAAAATAAAGAAAACAGAAACACAATGACAAGGAATCAATGGAAACACCGAACTACCAGAAAGCAAAAGATAAAATGGTTATAAGAAGACCTCATCTTTCAATAATCACCTTAATGTAAATGGACTGAACTCACCAATAAAAAGGCAAAGAGTTGAAGAATGGATCAAAAAACAAAACCCAACCATATGCTGCCTCCAGGAGAAACATCTCAGCTCCAAAAAACAAACAAAAAAAAAGATAGACTCAAAATGAAAGGGTGGAAAATGATATTTTAAGCTAATGGAATTTAGAGAAAAGTGGGAGTAGCGGTACTAATATCAAATGAAATAAACTTCAAAATAAAAAAGGTAAAGAAAGATACTGAGGGGCATTTCTAAATGATAAAGGGAAGCATGCACCAAGAAGACATAACACTTCTTAATATCTATACCCCCGATCAGGAAGCTTGAAATATGTAAAGCAATTACTAACAGAACTAAAGGGAGAAACA
>NW_011888791.1:5583259-5583593 GCF_000151845.1 Pteropus vampyrus
CACCAAGAAGACATAACACTTCTTAATATCTATACCCCCGATCAGGAAGCTTGAAATATGTAAAGCAATTACTAACAGAACTAAAGGGAGAAACATACCAAAACACTAGTGTAGTAGGTGACCTAAATACTCCATTGTTGGAAATTGACAGATCATCCAAACAGAAAATCAGTAAGGAAATAACATCCTTAAATGGCACATTAGACCAACTGGACATAATTGTAATTCACAGAGCCTTCCATCCCGAAACAGCTGCTTATATATTATTCTCTAGTGCATGTGGAACATTCTCAAGAATTGACCACGTACTGAGACACAGAGATAGCCTCAACAA
>NW_011888791.1:5584193-5586877 GCF_000151845.1 Pteropus vampyrus
CAAGATATAGCACCCATTTATGATCAAAACACTTAACAAAATTGGTATAGAAGGAAAGTACCTGAACATATAAAGGCCATATATGACAAACCCTCAACCAACATTATACTAAT
Source organism: Pteropus vampyrus (assembly GCF_000151845.1). Lineage (NCBI taxonomy): Eukaryota > Metazoa > Chordata > Mammalia > Chiroptera > Pteropodidae > Pteropus > Pteropus vampyrus. The sequence continues at coordinate 5,584,307 of NW_011888791.1, forward strand.
TGGTGAAAAACTAAAAATCTTCCCTCTAAGATCAGGAACAAGGCAAGGCTGTCCACTATCGTCACAATCAGACAAGAGAAAGATATAAAAGGCATCCAGATAGGAAACGAAGAAGTCAAACTGTCACTATTTTTGGATGACATGATTCTCTATATAGAAAACCCTAAAGACTCCACAAGAACACTACTAGAAACAATAAACAAATACAGTAAAGTTTATGGATACAAAAATCAACATTCAAAAATCCATAACATTCCTATACTCTAATAATGAAGTGTCAGAAAAAGAATTTGAAAAAATAATTTCTTTTGCAATTGCAACAAAAAGAATAAAATATCTGGGAATGAATTTAATGAAACACGTGAAGGACCTGTATAATGAAAACTACAAGACCCTGTTAAAAGAAATCAAAGAAGATACAAAGAAATGGAAAGATATTCTATATTCTTGCATTGGAAGAATCAACATAGTTAAAATGAACTTATTACCTAAAGCATTATACAGATTTAATGCAATCCCCATCAAAATTCTATCGGCATTTTTGAAAGAAATGGAACAAAAAATCATCAGATTTGTATGGAAGCACAAAAGACCCTGAATTGCCAAAGCCATCCTGAGAAAAAAAGAAAGAGGATGGAGGCATAACTCTGCCAGACTTCAAATTATACTACAAAACGACAGTAATGAAAACGACATGGTATTGGCAGCAAAACGGACACACGGACTAGGGAAACAGAATCGAGATTCCAGAACTAAACCCATATTTATATGGGCAAATAATTTTTGACAAAGAAGCCAAAAACATACAGTGGAGAAAGGAAAGCCTCTTCAACAAATAGTGCTGGGAAAACTGGAAGGCCACCTGCAAAAGAATGAAACTAGACTATTGTCTATCACTACACACTAAAATTAACTCAAAATGGATTAAAGACATGAATATAAGACCTGAAACAATAAAATGCATAGAAGAAAACATAGAAACGAAACTCAAAGACCTTGGACTTAAAGAGGATTTTATGAATTTGACCTCAAAGTCAAAGGAAATAAAAGCTAAAATAAATGAATGAGACTCCATCAAACTAAAAAGCTTCTGCTCAGCAAAAGAAATTGTCAACAAGGTAAAGAGACAATCATCCAAATTGGATAATGTATTTGCAAGCAACACCTCCTATAAGGGCCTAATATCCAAAATATACAAAGAATTCATACGATTCAATAACAACCAAAAAACAAATGATCCAATAAAAAAAAATGAGCAGAGGACCTGAACAGACACTTCTCCCTAGAGGACATACAAATGGCCAACAAATATATGAAAAGATGCTGAACATCACTAGCTATTAGGGAAATGGGAATCAAGATTACAATGATCTGCCACCTCACATCTGTTAGAATAGCTATAATCAACAGGGCAAGTAATAATAAATGTTGGAGAGGATGCGAAGAAAAAGGAACCCTCATACTTTGCTGGTGGGACTGCAAATTGGTACAGCCATTATGGAAAACAGTATGGAGGTTCCTCAAAAACTAAGAATTGATTTACCATATGATCCAGCAATCCCTCTACTGGGTATTTACCCCAAAGACTTGAAAACCCATATCAGAAAAGATATTTGCACATCAATGTTCATAGAGGCATTATTCACAGTGGCTAGGACATGGAAGCAACTGAAGTGTCCTATGATAGATGATTGGCTAAAGAAACTGTGGCACATATATACAATGGACTATTACTCAGCCATAAGAAGAGATTAAATATTGCCATTTGTGACAACATAGATGGACCTCGAGATAATCATGCTAAGCAAATGAAACCAGACAGAAAAAGTTGAAAATCACATGATATCACTTATATGTGAGATAGAAACCTGAAAGCAACAAATGAGCAAGGCAAACAAACAGAGACTCATGGACATGGACTATAGACTAGTGGTTACCAGAGGAAAGGGGGAGTGGGAGGAGAGGGGAGGTAGACGGAATAAAGGGGTCAAATATAAGGGGCTTGGGGGAGGGTGAAGTGGATAAAGGGGATCAAATATGTGGTAGCTGAAAGAAACTGGACTTTGGGTGGTAAACACACAATAGAATATACAGATGTCAAATTATAATGTACACCTGAAAATTATATAATTGTATTAACCAATGTTATCCCAATAAACTTAATTTTAAAAAAGGAAAGAGTGGGAAACTGAGTTTCTTGCCTATTGGGAGGTCACAATAAGGCTACATTAGTACCACATTTCTCGGCCTTGCCCCCAAGAAAAACAAAAGCTCAAAAATGGACATTCTTGGCACAACTCTCTCTCTCTGAGTTTGACTACCCTTCCCTCTTGAGTGTGTACTTCCATTTTTGTGCTTTCCTGCTTGCTGTTCATCTTACCCTTAAATTCTTTCTCAGAGCATAGGACAAAAACCTGATCACTGGAGCTCCAAGCTGTCCAGCAACAGTTGGACTACAATTCTGTATCTGAAAGCATTTGACTCATATGTTTTCTAGATGTTTCTAATGTTAAGAAAACACTAGTCCCTGTTATGCATCATGATCAAAGTGGAATTCTGTATATGTTCATT